>NW_023473460.1:0-3765 GCF_013731165.1 Rhagoletis pomonella
TTTTTTTTATCATTATAAGCCACGAAGCAGAAAAAATGTGTACATTAACATTTTCCTCATCTTCATATGCATATGAAAGTATGTACATACAAATGTTTAGTGCAAGCAAAAATATATAATGGCACAAAATTCCCGACAATACCGTTAAAATGGTGCGCCTAAATTTTCAAGCTGAACGAAAAGTGCGCTACCACCTACAAGTTCCACCCACCAGCTCCACCCGCCGCATATTAAGACGCTCATATGCATCTATGTATGTATGTATGAATGTATACATGAATTCGAATTTGAAAGTATGCAACAAATACTGGGTAAATTTCCCAGTATTTAATTTATGTGCCCGACAACAACAATGAAACGCACCTAAAGAGAGCCGATGAGCACGTACACTTTTCTCACAGTGGGCAAGTTTTCAAGCTAATATGTATTCTTTTTATTCAAAAGTCTACTATATAAGTATGCAGTTTTATAGCATTATATATTCAATTCGAGTATAAAAAAGTGCAAGTTTTAAGTTGCTAGAAAATTGCGTTGATTTCCGGCAATTTTTTTCACGCAGATTCTTCCATACAAAATATGTTCGACAACTATTTTTCGTATGGAGGAGATGACCAACACCTTCCACTAAATAAAATTGCCAAAAATCAACGCGGTTTTATAGCAAATTCAAACTTGCGCTTTGTTATACTAAAATGAAATAGGCTATAAGACTGCATACTTAGAATTTTTCTAAGAAATCTGATTAAAACTATTCAAATTAGTATGCAAATTTATTGAATTTTCCAGAGATTTTCACAAGGTTTATGAGATGTTATTTTTATGGTTTTTGGTGTATAATGAACTATATTTTTATAAATTGGAATAAAAATGTTTGGATTATATTGCGAAAAATTCACTCTGCCAATACTTTGGTTTGTCACTGTATACTGTGTATTTACTTAAAGCGTTTGTACCCGAATTTGATAGTGGGCGCATATGAAGCTTGGAGATGTAAGGTATTGTATATCTTCTACAGATTTTTCTATATTTTAGAGCAATTTACTGTCTTAATTATTAGTGTAAAATTTTTTTCTGTATTCGTGTAAGGAAGTTTCATAGTCCGAAATGGGGGGTTTAATCAAGGGAAGTATTTTCAGCGAACAAACCGGTTTTTTTCATTTCATGCAAATCTTGACCTCTCAATAAAAGTTTCGAGTTTTTCAAAGTTTTCAAGGCTTTTTCCAGTTTAAAGGAAACCCTAAATAGTTTAAAATTATATCCTAAGTCACTGGTCGCCGGCCCATAGCTCAGTGAACGCTCTCTGAGCACATGTGTGTTTCACACGTATACGAAGAGCGGCAGCTGAGCAGTGCATTTAACGCACACAGTCTCACTTATTGAATCGTTTGAATGGGCTAGTATGCCGACCACTGTCCTACGTTATTTGCGGATATGTATGTGATTCCAATAAATAAATGTTTGGCGCTTAAACATTTTCTACGTGTTTGACCGAGCTTCTCCTCTATTTCGTATTCTGCTTCTTATGCTTATGACACAAATGGAGAGATCTTTACCTTTACTCCACCCCCGAAAAAGCGTTTTTAAGGCAGAAGTACACTCGGAGGTTAGCCAATGTCTGCTTACAGGCGGCAGCTATTTAAAAAAAGTGTTTTTGATGTTACTGGAACCAGAAATCGAACAATGGGCTCCGGCAAGAGTTCTATTCAAATCCGAAAAAGTAAAAAAATGCAATAAAGTATTAAAAAAAAAGAGTTAAAATAAGACCAAACGTTAATTTTTCACTGATTTCTATTTGTTTTACTTTTGATCTAAAAACAATTTTGAACTTATTTTGCTTTGATCTTTTCTAAATAAAATTTATCATTACAGTTAATAGTTTTTTTGTAATTTTTGGTCCTGACTTCATACCAACATAATCATTTTCACTGTTTGAAAATATGTTAAATAAAACCGGTTCATCCACTTTTTTCTTAATTTCCACATCGGGAACCGAATTTCTCCAAATTGCAATTTTTCGAATAACTCGAAACCCGGTTTTGAAAAAAGGCGAATAATTGAACACCCTAGTAAGCATTCAGGAGGAAGATGTGCAGGTTGCGACATCTTGGCGTTGGACATCAAACAAAAATGCATGACGAGCTTCGTCTAAGACTTTAAATGATTAAGGTGAAACTTTTGCATTCGTGGTGATTCACTTTAGCAGCCGCACCTACATATGTACCTACATACCTAAATTACCTAAAAAGTTAGCACTTTTTAAATTAGCAAAAATGTATGTTCAGTTTTTAAATTACCAATTAATGGCGTGTATTAAATGTCTAATGCTCAGTTTTTTATTGGCCAAAATTGTATGTCCACTTTTGAAATTATCAAAAATTTATGCTCCGCTTTAAATGACCAATTCTCGGTTTTCTATTGGCCTAAATTTTATATCCAGTTTTTAAATTACAAAAATTTTTTTTTTTTTTTTTAAATTTACCAAAAATGTATGGTTTCCTTTAAATAACCAAAAGTGATGCTTAGTTTTTAAATGTTAGTCCAGTTTTATTTACCAAAACTATATGAACTTTTTTACTTTCAAGTGTGGAATTGATATAAGTACTAATTGATACCAGATATAAAGTATAAAAAAAAACAAATTTTAATATTATATTGACAAGTTTTAACATTTTTTTTTTAACCAACTTCAAAAGAGGAGGGGGTTATCAATTCGCCGAAATATTCTTTTTTTATATACATACATATGTTATGTGTATGCTATGCTATAGACCACTTTACCAGATTTTTTAAGTAAGGGTGGTACCCCAGAGTAGGATCATGAAGAAATTAACGCTACTCTTAAATTTGTAAATGCGAAATGTTTTGGTTAAGAATTACTTGTTATTTAATTTTAGTATTGAAACCGAAGCATTTGGTCCGTTGATCAAAAAAATCCCACAGTGCGCACCATGCCATTAGTGCTGCTCATCGCCTTCACGGCAACAATCAAAATCGCAGCAAAGCCAAAAATCAGCACACTTTTCTCCACTGTTTCTGTTTCAGTGTCTGCTCCATACAGCCAGCCCGCCAGCCCGCCCGCCACCCCCAATTCAATTCGTTTGGTTCGCGTGCGCGCTCGTTGATTGCGTTCGTAATAGCTGTTGTCGTCTCGTTGGCAATGCAAAACATTTTCGGCTAGTCTCTGCGTTGCTCTTGTAAAATGTATACAACATTTTTTTGCCAGCCTTTTGCAGTTGAAGAAAATTATATTTTTTTACTGAATTTAATGTGGAAAATTGCTGGAATTCGTTAGTTTTGAGAAGTTATAAATATTTCAATAAACAACCAAAAGCTAACCAAACCATTATCAAATGTAAGGCATTATTTTAAATTGAAGTGCAGTGAGTAGCAAAGAGAGGAGTAGATAAGCGAATGAGGCAATAGGAAGTTGTATGTGTCAGTGTTGTGATTGTGATAAAAGTGATGTGATGCGATGCGATGTGATGCGCGACAAGGTGCAAGCGACGTGAGCGAACGAAAGACGAAAGGAGCTGTGGGATTCGCACGTACGAATTTGCAAAATGAACAGCGTACGCGAAGCATCCGAAATATGAAAATGCAAAAGTCTCGATGCACACCTACACACACACACACACACATACATGCATGCATGTAAATATTTTAAACAGCCACAGAGAGAATATGAAGGCGGACAAAAAGAAGAAAGTAGTAGAAGAAGGAGGGCAGTGAAAATAGTGAAGCGCAAGGGTGAAAAAGTGCATTTTT
>NW_023473461.1:0-3765 GCF_013731165.1 Rhagoletis pomonella
AACTCTAAAATATGCTAAGTCAACATATGGTTGCAATAAATATATAATTATGTCAGTCGCATTGACAAACTGACGTTGTGGATCAGTTAGTCACTGCGACTGTCTTTGGCGGCGTCTTTGACCGTCCGCACAAGTGTAACAAGATCCTCGCTATGTGCGATGAATGCAGTCTTTGCATAAACTCCCGCTGAGTTCAATGTAACTGATTTGGGTAAACTGTTGTTTGTGTACATTCCTATTTGTTTATACATTACTTATGTGCACATGACAATTAAAGTAAAAAGGGCGATGTGCTTATGCTACACCTTCCCTCTTAAAAAAAAATAGATATATATATATTTGTAGTCAACTATATATATCTATTTTACTGATTCAGTGAACCGCTTGATGTTTGTTTGGGTTGACAAAATTTTAATCGTTTTAGGATCTTGTTACCATTGTTTTGTTACGTGTTTTCCTTTTGTTTTTTTTTGTTTGTTTGTATATTTTATGTGATATTTGATTTTGTTTTCTTTTGGCTTGTGCCGTATATAAGGTTGAGTAAATTGGAATGCTTATGTGTATTATTATTTTTTTTTTCTAAATTATTATTATGGATAAAGTGGCATGCTTATTTTTAAAGGTTTTAAATTGGTTTAAGCCTATTTTTATGAATTACGATTTCCTTTTTGTTTTTATTGCTATCTCCTATGCTATGTGGAATTAAAGTATAGTTGTTATTTTTATCAATGGTTTTAACTTTATAGTGTCCTGTATATCTATTCTCTAACTTATGGGAGGCCTCTTCTCTAACTAATACTAAATCTCCTATTTTAATTTCCTTACTATAGCTATTTTTGTCATAATTGGATTTTTGCTTTTCTTTAGCTTCTTGAATTAATTTGCTTGCTCTTTGCTGTGCTATTTGAAGTTTGTATTTTACTTCTTTGTCATACGCCTCATGGTTGTATACCGGGCTAATTTCATTTTCTTCCAAAAATTCATAATTTGGTGGTTGTTTTGCGAATATTAGTTCGAAAGGACAATAATTATGTGTTGTTGATGGCGTTGTATTGTAACAATAAGCGAAATACCTGAGGTATTCATCCCAATCCTCTTTGTCACTGGATATGTATGCACGCATATATTCGTAGAATGTCCGGTGACTGCGTTCTACAGTACCCAAAGTCTGGTGATGGTACGGTGTAGAAGTTTTATGCTCAATTTTTAACAATTTACACAGTTCTTTGAACAGGCTATTTTTGTATTCTGTGCCCATGTCTGTTAAAATTGTTTTCATTTGGCCATAAATCAGGATGAAATGCTCGAATATGGCTTTAGCGACAGTTGTTGCATGTTTGCTTGGAACTGGAATCGCTACCAAATATTTGGTTAGATCGCATATAATGGTAACTGCATATTCGTTTCCATTTATCGACTTTGGCAATGGGCCGACTGTGTCGATTTGTACAATATCAAAAGCCTTCGGAGGTGTTTCTGTTATTGTCATTGGTTCTTTGATATGTTTATTAATTTTATTTTTCTTGCAGTGGATGCAGTTCTTTACATATTTTCGTATGTCATTTTTCGTATTCAGCCAGCTATATTTCTGCTTAATTTTATCTGTCATGCGATTTATTCCTGGGTGGCCACCACTAATAGGATCGTCATGATATTTGTGCAGAATTTCTTTAATTTTCCCGGGATTTGTCACACATATAACCTCTGGGGTTAGAGCGATTGTTAACTTTTTGAGAACTTTATTTCCCATTTCCATAAATTTGCCTACTGCAGTATAATTCTTTTTAAACAATTTGTCCCCTAAGGACAACTGTACTTGTACAAGTCCTAAATTGCCGGCTTCTCTTTCGATCCTGGTAAAGAATTGTCCTAAGTCAATCTTATCCTCAACAATTAGGTTGCTTGTATCAAAATTGCTACAAATTTTCTTTCCTTTTTTGAAATATAATTTCGGAGGATTGAAAACGAGCTCGACATGTCTTTTTACTTCAAATTTATTTAGCGCTTCGTAAATTTTGGGGTTCTCTTTGTGACTTTCTTTGACTTCAGTTTTATTATTGGTCTTTTTAGCTGCTGATCTTGTTGTTATTTTAAATATTTTGTTTGCTTCCACTGACATATCTTTTAAATTTGTAATGGTTATGCGGGATAATGCATCCGCGATATGATTTTCTTTACCAGCTATATACTCCACCTCAAAATCGTACTCTTCTAAATCCAATCTTACTCGTGTCAGCTTAGATGAAGGACTTTTCATTGAAAATAGGTATGTTAATGGGCGATGGTCGGTTTTTACTAAGAATTTTCTACCATAGACGTATGGTCTGAAGAAGGTTATGGCCCAATGGATTGCTGCCAATTCTTTTTCTATTGTTGCTTTATTTATTTCACCTTTTGTGAATGACCTGGATGCGTAGGCAATTGGTAACTGTTTGCCATCATGTTCTTGGCTAAGGACTGCTCCACAAGCATACCCACAAGCATCTGTCGTTATGCAAAATTTTTTACCGAAGTCTGGGTATTGCAAAAGTGTTGGACTAATTAATGCTTCTTTTAAATAGACAAAGGCTTTTTGGCATTCTTCTGTCCATTCAAAAGTAACATTCTTTCTGCAAAGCCTAGTTAACTTTCTTGAATGTTCTGCAAAATTTGGTACAAATCTTCTGTAATAATTACAGAAGGCTACAAATCTTTTAACTTCGTCAGCTGTTTTTGGTGTTGGGTAATTTTGAACTGTTTCAAATTTGCTTGGGTCGGGTAATATTCCCTTGTTTGTGCATTTATGTCCTAAATATGTTACCTCTTGGCTGAAAATTAAACATTTATCTGGATGTAATTTTAAGTTGTATTTTCTGCAAGTAGAGAACACGTCTCTTAAATTTTTTAGCATGTGGTTTTCTGAACAACCTAATACAACTAAATCATCCATGTAGAGAAATGCTTGGGATGGTTTAAGGCCAGCGAATGCTAATGTCATCATTCGTTGGAATGAATTTGGGGCTACTTTCAATCCATATGGTAATCTTTTGAATCTATATGTGCCATTTTCAGCAGTGAATGAAGTAATGTCCCTAGAGTCTGCGTGTAATTCTATTTGATGAAAACCTGACATAAGGTCTAGGCATGAAAAATATTTTGCTCTTCCAAGTTGATCTAGAATGTCATCAATTCTTGGAAGGGGAAATTTATCTGCTGCTAATTTTTTATTTACTTGTCTGTAGTCAACAACCAATCTCCATCTTTTTTCTGTGTTTCCCGGAAGTGATTTTTTAGGAACTAATAAGACTGGACTATTATATTCCGAAATTGATATCATCTTTGATTAGCTTATTTATTTGTTTAGTTATTTCTCCTTTTTGTGTTTGGGGTAATCTATAATTTTTAATGTAAACGGGGGTGTCATCCTTCATATATAATTTTTGTTTATACAAATTACACTGGTCTACAAATTTCAACTTTTTTTCTGCGAATAAGACGGGACCTGTTGTTTCTGAACGGATTTTTCGTGCTGAACACGAATCCGGGGTCAAAAATGTCCCATCACGTCACGTTTTCGAGAAAAAAGGGGTTGAAACCCCTAAAAACAGCGTTTTTGGCCATTTTCGAAAAATTATAGAGCTGAACCCTGACGTGGTACAAATTTTGCATATATCAGAAATTAAAGGCTAAACCGTGCCCTTTCGAATGAGCCCTATGCCGAATTGATCGCGTGCACCCTTAAAGCAGGGGGTGTATTTGTGTTTAGGGGTGCAGGAAAAATTGATC
>NW_023473462.1:0-3765 GCF_013731165.1 Rhagoletis pomonella
AAATTATTTTATTCGTTATTCGAATAATTATTATCTTCATTAATTATTCGAATAACGGATAAAATAATAATAAAACAAGTAATTTATGTATATAGATATGTACATATATTTATGTAATTTAACTCAAACCCCTGGATAGATTTAAATGAAATTTTCGGAGGTTATTCCATGCGCATAAAGTCCTATTAAAGGCTACTGGAAAACTCCTTGGTGGCGATGGAGCCGAGTTATTTATAAAAGCCGTATTTATGAACTGATTTCGTTCAAATTCAAAATGTGTTCTTCCTGCATGATGAAAAATACTTATGCGAAAAATGATTATGCGCTGCAGTTGAGTTATTTAGAAAATCCCTATTTATTGTACAATCAGGTTGCAATTCATAACCCTTTGAGAACCATATTAAGTGATTGTGCGATGTGACTTTAAAAATTTCTAGAAGACATAATAATTAAATTTGGTTCAAACTTCCAAAAGCAGTGATTGTGTTACCTATTTTCTTTTGCTCTGCAAATGAGATAAAGAGAAAATAATAGCGCCAAAAGCAAACAAAAATCAGTTGCGTATCGTCTCTCGGAGTGATCAGTGGTATGGCCAGCAGTAAGTACAAATATTTATTATCTATACTGGTAAAATTTTAATATGAATGTGTTTACATGTAAATCTTAGTACCATTTCATGTTCCAACATGGATATAATAACTGTTTTGCAGTTTTGTCGCTCTTTTCCTAGAACTAAAAATTAGGTAACACAATTGTGTTGCTTGGGATTAAGTTATGGTTTTCGTGCAAACTCACAATTGTGTTATCTGATGAATTTCAGGAAAAAATATAGACTTATCAAGGGATTCCGACCTTCAAATGGTCTTGGACATACTTGAGAATTCCGATGCTAGCTTTTCATCTGACGATGATCTCGAAAATGACTGCTTAACGCTGGAACAAATGGAAGAAAGTGACAGTTCAGATGAAGATGACTCTGAAAGAGGTATTTTTCTAGTTTCTTTAATTTTTATTTTCACTTTACCGTGTTAATTTTCATCTTAATAATTATTGTGCTTGCAGATTTAATTCCAGAAAATTTCGTAATTAATCAAAAAGCCACTACATCACAAAGAACTGATCTTTGGAAAAAAAAGGAATTCGTGGTTCACGATATTCCTATCGTGCAGGGCTGTGAGAATTTCGTTGAACTTGGAACACCTCTTAATTACTTTTCGAAGTATTTCACAGAAACCCATTACACGGATGCGGTTAAATATACCAAAATGTATACTCTTGCGACATCTGGCACCGAAATGAGCTTAACCGAAACCGAGTTAAAAAATTTTTATGGCTGTGCCATTATAATGTCCTGTCTAGGTTATCCACAAATGAAAATGTATTGGGAAGACAACTATAGGTGCGAAATAATTGCTGCCTCCATGTCAAGGAATAAATTCATGAGATTTAGAAACACCATTCATTTTGTTGATAACAACAAACCAAGCGAAACGAATAAGCTATGGAGAGTTCAGCCCGTGATTGACCTGGTAAGAAGCCGATGCAATGAACTAGCGTCTGCGGTTACTTCATACTCTATTGATGAGCAAATAGTCCCGTTTACTGGTAGATGCCCAGCCAGGCAAGTCATCAGGTCAAAACCACGCCCTGTGGGTTTGAAGAATCTGGTTTGTGCTACCTCTGATGGACTTGTCGTTGATTTTGAAGTATTTCAAGGGGCTGGAACTTTTCCTGACTGTGGACTGGGTCATGGTCCATCAATTGTTTTAAGACTTACTAAGTGTCTACCAAAAGGAAGTCATCTTTATTTCGATAGATTTTTTACCACCATACCCCTTTTGGAGAAATTGCAAGATATTGGATTCAAGGCGACAGGCACCATAATGGGTAATCGCTTAGGAAAAAGAATTAATTTTCCAGCAGACAAAGCTATGGCGCGTGGCGATATGCACCAATTTGTTAAAGATGACAATGTAGCTGTTGTTAAATGGTGTGATACAAAATGTGTTACAATTGCCTCAACAGCATGTGGAAAAGACCCGATCGGCGAAGTAAATCGTTGGGTGCGAAATCTAAAACGACGGTTGCCAGTCCCAATTCCCGCTGTTGTCCAATTATATAATTCTAAAATGGGTGGAGTCGATATAGCTGACCAAATGATGGAATACTATCGCATTAAAACGAAAACTAGAAAATGGCCAGTCAAAGTTTTCTTTCATTTTCTTGATTTGGCAATATACAATAGCTGGATGGAATATAGAAAAGCCGCAAAGACGCTCGGTGTTGCGAGAAATAAGATGAAAAAGTTTCTTGATTTTAAAATGGAGATCGGCGAAGTCCTGGCAAAGTACAAAGGTTCTCCATTGGAAGTATCACCATTCGAGTTGCCCGAGGACTATCATGGAAGTAAATATCGCCCACATAACGCTCCGGATGATATAAGGTTCGATAGGTACGACCATTGGCCCGAATTTGTAGATGGAACCGCAAAGAGGTGTCGGAATCCACGATGCGAAAGTCGATCCAGAGCTCGGTGCCAAAAATGTAAAATACACTTGTGCCTTACTAAAGATAAGCAATGCTTTAAAGAATATCACACCAAGTAATATTACTTAAAAAAAAATGATCTCAATTTCTATGGACTGAATTTATAATTTTTAGTTAATTTTTAATTGTTTTGTTAAACACATTGTAATTTTTCAATAAATATGAGGTATTAAAAAATGTTGTATTTATTTTATAGTAGGGACCCAATATACACAATTGTGATAGGTCCTTTTCAGGAAAAATTTTTTTACGAAAAAATTTTAAAAATCATTCAATATCGCATTAAAAAGAAATAAACCTAAAACCTACATTTTTATCAAAATTTTGGCTTAAAATGTGATTGGTTCTCAAAGGGATAATGGTGCTGCAGTCGAAATCATTAGAAACCCCATATGTCTGGACTACTTTGTTTTTTATGTTTATATTATTTATACGAATTTACGATGTCTCACGTCGTCATACACCCTAAATGCGACCTTGAATCTACCTCCGCTTGATGAAATTGCTAGGGCGGCGATTGCTGCAGCAGTAAGACTCAAGGAAACCAGCTCTTGGATATTTTAAAAGTGGCGAATCAGCAAGGAAAGTTTCGACCACATCCTTCCAAGAAAGACCACTCTTGGTATATCAATGGCCAAATTTTACATCGAGGATTTTTGGCTCTCCTATAATAGAAAACGCATATCTGTGCTCTTCAGCTTCTTTATAAGGACTTTTGTTGGCCTGCATGACATAAGACTAGAGGTTGACGCATCGGAGCAATGTTGTAGTTGCAAGATCATAGAAGAAGATTACGCACGCTTAGAAAAGATCTCACAAGTGGAAA
The DNA here is from genome assembly GCF_013731165.1 of Rhagoletis pomonella. NCBI lineage: Eukaryota > Metazoa > Arthropoda > Insecta > Diptera > Tephritidae > Rhagoletis > Rhagoletis pomonella. The sequence continues at coordinate 3,374 of NW_023473462.1, forward strand.
TAAGACCATCGGTAAAGCTCATGCCATTGAAAGGAATTTTTTCTTGCATATAGCATCAGAGCGCTATTTTTTGGCAGAAATATGTTTGAGAAGGGTTCTGCTCTTCAGTTGTTCAACCTAAATTAAGAATTTTTACTTTACCCATATTTGGGTTTCAACGCTATTCTTGCATTGGCCAACGCAAAAAATCTTATCAGGGGCCGCGAAACCAGAGGGAATGGGCTAGTATTCTTGATAAAATAGTAAACAGAATTCAGCTAACTCACAATCCTTGACAATAGAAATAAAAGTAAAAGGTGGCTCAATGTGTTAAACATGAGTTTTTATTCATTATTTAAAATAACGAATAAAATAACGAATAAATTATTCGCAAGCAATTTATTCACGAATAA
>NW_023473463.1:0-2719 GCF_013731165.1 Rhagoletis pomonella
GATGGGTCAAAAGTTTTAGATTTCGGGCGCGGTGAGGGTTCCCTCTTGCCACCGGTGGCTTCTTGCGAAGCAGTTTTTGACCTTGTCTCGATTTCAGACATTTTTGGTGGACTGTGTCCAAGAGGCATTTTTAATGCTGTGGAAGGTCACACGTATAAAAATTGAAAGAAAAATTTATCAAATTTTACTGAGTACCACCCAGATAACGTTCGCAAAAATTAGAAAAATATATGTCAAACGAGTAAAAATTGCACTTTGTGCCACAGAAAATCAGGAAAAGAATTTTAAGATTTTGTGGCGGTGTTTGTGTTTCTTGTTTCTTGCAAATTACGTGAAATTATATTTGCTTTAATTTTTGGTTCAGCACTTTTTATTACGTGGAAAACGGAGCGTCCCAATTAAATCCGCGGAATATGGATTTGAAAAATTTCAGTACGAGAAAAAAAATCACAAACACTTTTCACTTTTATATACGTGGTGAAATATACGTATGTATAAATATTTAATGTGATATAAATAATTATGTAAATACTGAAAAAGTAACGGTTATTTCTCACTATCTAGTCCAATGCAATTCGGGAGCTTTCCCTACTGGGTTGCATGTATCTGATATCTTGAACTCACTTCTTATCGCGTTATGGATAATATTCGTGTGACAATATTCTTTGTTAGCACGTACCCCGCAAACATATTCTGAGCGTTCAGAATATATGAGTCCGAAAGGTGTCCTAGGTAGGTAAGAAATATGAGTTTCAAAAACAAAAAATTTTTTACTCTTATATGAATCTTAGGATTCATATATGAGCCAAGTTATGAGCCAGCACCTTGTGCCAATATAAAAACAATAAAGATTTGAAATTTGTATCTAAACTTGTTTATACAGAAATTGAAAATAGTTAGAAAACAAAAAATGAACAAAATTTAGCTTCAGCTGCTGCTATTGAATGCATGTTGGAATGTGTATATGCATGTAAGTATGTATGTATGTTATTTGCAAGGACTTTTTGCGGAATGCCTTTGCAAATATAGTGAGTTGAATAAGACTCAAAGAGCAACCTAAAATAAGAGTCCGAATGTAGCAATTTATGAGGCCGATAAGGGTCTCAAAAAGAGTCATATATGAGGCCAAAACTTGTTTTAAAAGAGTCCAAAATGAGCCGTATATGAGGCCAATAAGAGTCCAATATGACTCATATTGAGGCTCATTTGATGTATGAATTTAAGCTCATATAAGTCGACGTTCGTAGGAAGGGAAACACACTCATATCGGCCTCTTAAATGAGCTCATTATGAGCGTAATAGCTCCGAAATAGGACTCCTGAAAGACTCATTTATGACTCCAAATGTTTGCTGGGTATGTACAAAAGTGCAGAATATGTAGAATGTAAAAATGTACGTACGTATGTATGTACAAATATTTACGTATGAAGCCGAGTATATGGCTAAGCTATGATTTGTCACAGCAGTGGTGAGTTAAGAAACGAAAACAACAGAGAATTTGTTTTGATTATAGTGCGTATGTATGTATGTGCGCGGGAATGCACAAGTGGATATAATAACAGAGAACTTAGATAGATAGAGAAGGTGCAAACTGAAAGTGGAAACTATTCGCGGACGAAAAATTAACAGCGTTAGAAAAGTTCAAGTCGGAATGTAGAAATTCTGTTGAATTTAATGTTGATAACATAATACAATGTTGAGCAACATGAAATGTGATGTTCTTTGCGAGCACATAAACGAAAATATGGTAAATCTTCACATAATTTTCATTAGTTTGTAGTTTTTGTTAAATTTTTTATCTTGTTCTCCTTTTATGAAGATGCAAATACAATTTAAAATAATGATAGTTTGGCATAAAGTTTACACACATATGTACATGCATACATAGACTGGCAATCAAAAGTGAGTGCATGGTGTTTTTTTGCTTAATATTTGCAATGATTTCCAATTAAATTTTTTTTATTATCTTTTTATAAAAATGTGGTTCATGCTTTAATTAAAACTACATAAGTCAAACTTTCAAACTTTACACAGAACATAGAAAAATTCAACGAATTCTCGTCTAAATTTTGACCTGTTTAATCTGAGTTTTTAGAAAAATTTTGAGTACGCAGATAGATCGGTCTTTTAATTCTAGTGGAAAAAGATCAAGTTTTAAGCGGCTAAAAAATCCGGTTGATTTTTAATGATTATTTATTGCTGACGGCTTTTTGCACTTTTTACCAAATAAAAGTGAATTTCTTGTAGAATAAAATGCGCATGACCGTTTGCAAACAAATAAAAAAAAATTAGCGCTATTTTTTACAAATTGCACTTGCTATATGCATAAAACCGCAATTCCCGTCGAAAATAACATAAAAGTTTAACTTAAAAACATTGCAAATATTAAACAAAAAACAGGATGCACTCACTTTGCCAGTGTACATACATATTTGTGTTTAAAATTAACTACTTATGAAATAATTTTTGTGGCACGAATATATACATACTTGCGCTTTCTAAAAATGGGAATAAAAATTGGATTCGCATAAAATTTTAATTCCAATAACTAGTATTTTAGTGAAAACATTTACAATAAAGCTTTCAGTAACTTTTGGCAAATTTGAGCGATTATGTGAAATTATGCATGCGTTTGTACGTACATATCCATTTATATTATTTTAAATAAAGCTAATAGTAAAATTTAAAATCGAATATGGATATGACAATTAAAAAAAAA
>NW_023473463.1:2819-3764 GCF_013731165.1 Rhagoletis pomonella
ATACATACTTGCGCTTTCTAAAAATGGGAATAAAAATTGGATTCGCAAAAAAATTTTAATTCCAATAACTAATATTTTAGTGAAAACATTTACAATAAAGCTTTCAGTAACTTTTGGCAAATTTGAGCGATTATGTGAAATTATGCATGCGTTTGTACCTACATATCCATTTATATTATTTTAAATAAAGCGAATAGTAAAATTTAAAATAGAATATGGATATGACAATTAAAAAAAAAAATAAAATTTATTACTTGGTCCGTCCGGGATTTGAACCAAGACAAACGGCGAGACGCCAAAAAGTCGCATCGCCTCTAGCATACGCGCCACAATACATCATCCAAATTCCAATCTCTAAATCACTACATATATGAAATTCTTCATATATTCAAAAAGACAAACGAATAAATATGTATGCATGAATAAATGTAAATATGTGCATACATATGTACGATTGTACTGCTTTCGTCTTCCCCTCGCCGTCCACCAACCACACACAAATTATTAAATTTCTGCGAATTGCCACGACGCCATCAAAATTAACCCTTGGTTGCCGAAATATTTAGGTTTTCGCATAAGTTTACATTTAATAAAGCCATACTCGTACATTTTATATGGAGAATAATATTAATTAATTTAAAATTCTGCATGTAACCATGTTCTCGAAGATACATGTAACTTTCATCAAGATTAACCATAAAAATTGTGCTTCATTAACAGTTGGAACCAGCTGAAACCAAAAAAACTATGTCCGCTAAAATGGGTTAAAAACCAACTGGAATTGACATTTTTTACACGCATTCATGCATACATTCATATACACATGTACAGTGGAGTAGCACTAGCTTGGACATTGCATTGCTTGTACTTTGATGTGTTTGAATCTTTTATGGTACTAAAGATTTGCTTACTGATGAAAAATATTAAAAATCGTCCGTGCATATA
>NW_023473464.1:0-3764 GCF_013731165.1 Rhagoletis pomonella
CTGTATATACCCTTTTTAAATCAGTTCATTATACTTAGTATAAATAGTTAATAAGGGGACTGTTGCAGTAAATATCTGACAAAATTTTATTATCGTTGTCATTACCAATAAAACAGTAACAATGTTCTATTCAATACTACAATGCAAGAATATGCATGTTGTAAAAGAATTTAAATAATCTCATACAAGAAATAATAAATATACAAATAAAATTAAAACTCATGAATTTGTTGAATAGGAGTATGACATTAAAGCGAAATGTTATGATTTTTGTAAAGAATTGTGCCATTTAATGATTGATTATATTTATTAAAGTGCTTCTACAATAACACTGCTACAAAAAAAATGGAATACACCCGAAACATAACATATTCGTAGGATCGAGTCCACCATAGAAATATCTATATAAGTATGTTATGGTCCCTGAACCATCCAACTTTTTTTTAAAGCAAACATATTTTTTTAAGTCTACAAATCCTCTATAAATTATATGTTTAATCTTTTAAATCGGTTAAAAAATAGAATAGTACCCAAGTACGAAAGTGAAGGTTTTTTAAATAAAAGAAATTGAGGGTTTGGGGACCATAAGATATCACCTTTCCTGTTGTCGACCTACAACTTGCACTATTTTATGTTCCGGGTGTATTATCACTGTCGCGCCGTGTAATTAAAAGGATAAAAATCGAAAGACATTTAATATATATATAATATATAGAATTCAATGTTCCTTATATTTCTCTTCATTAAAATATTTGTTATTAGCTAACGTAGGATATTTAATTAGCAGTGATTCCAGTAACCTTTCATTTCTACAATTTCAAAAACTTTATGCTATCAATTTCGAGCACATCTGTTTTCGGAAGTTATCGATATGTTCTATTTTCCCCTTCAAGCTTGAACATTCAACCGAACCAATCGTAAGTCTACGTCGATTAGACTCATTTTGGTTCTCCAAAAATGAGATAGCACAATAAATAAGAATAAAAATAAAAAAAAGTAATGCATAATTTAATTTGAGTACCTTAAAAATATCTCGGAGGAGCCCTCCTCTTGTTCTGTTACCAGCATCGCGACACGCGTTAAATCCTTTCAGAGTTGGAGTATTTCTGTACATTCGCAGCGCGACCCGCGTTGAATACTTTTTGAACTTTGTTGTTAAAATACTTGTTCTTTTATTTTTGGATTGCTAAAAAATTAAATGACCGTGTTTGTATCTTTTTAAAAATTGTCTTGTTGATTATTATAAATTTGATCTTCAAACTATAATAACGTGTTACAAAGTCCTTGTTGAATATTATTCAAGCTCCTTTATAACAGCAAGATCTTTACAATCAAGATTCTTTGCGATTGGCGATCCTGCCATGAGATTTGCAGAATTTTATAATGGTGTTACCTTATAAAGAATTTGAAAATTTGCATGTGTTTCTAAATTGCTAATCATCAGGGTTAGGATTTTATGGCATTTGACTATTTTGTCTGCTTCGTCGTATCTCGAAACAAATTAAAGAATCACACGTTTCATGTCTTCCTTGATTAAAAATATAAATTTTTGTAAGCGATGGCAACCCAGACACCGCTGTCAGAATCCAACGAGTGGGTAGACAGAGTCGGGCAAAAACAAACGTGCCGCGATACCAAGAACATCGAGAAATACTTTTATACTTTCAATTTATATTTTCATAATCATACTCTGTCATTCCTAATTTAAATAAATATCAATTCATTTGCTGTAAAATTGAGTATCCACTCTCATCGTTCTCAGTTCAGAAGTGAGATCGCAATCCACTCTGCCTACAATTCGCATTTTAATTCGGTAAAACGTTTGTAAACGCGCGTGCGTATATATGTGCATACAAATTTACATGCAAAACTCACCCGTAATTCGCTAACAAAGTGTTCGCTAGCGCACGGTCTGTGGCGACACGACGAAGGCAACGAGCAAGAAGCGCTCAATGCAACAACGACAACCAACGTGAATCGACGGTTGAAAAACGAAACCAGCAACAAGTGAAGGCAAATTGGTGTATGCAAAACGAGACCTGCAGCATCAAGTTCATGGTAGAAACATAATGTTTTTATCATGATCAAGTTTGTAAAACGAAGTGCACGGACACACGTACGAGTGAAGCGAGAAGTTTTGTGTTGATACATATATTGAATACTACGTGTATACAACAAGATGACAAAAATTTGCGAATTTAAGGTCGATCAATTGAAATTCTTTCTTCGAGAAAGGCAATTGCAAACGGCAGGCACACGGGACCAGTTAATTCAACGTTTGTGTGAATACGAGAACGCCGAAGAGTTGGACTGGCACGAGTCCAAAACAACAGAGGAAGGAGCTGATACGGCGACAGCATCACAGCTTCAGGAGGAGATGAGGCAATTGCGAGAAAGGATGACGCAGTTTCTACAAGTACAACGCACCGGCATGAATTCCAGCACAACGCAAGTGGAAAACGTTGCGCAAAATGTATCGCTGCCAGCGAGCGGCAGCAGCGCAGTAGCAAATAACGACGGCGCAAGTGTAAGCAACAGCGGTGCTGTAGCAAGCAACGAAATTACTGCCACGCGAATTTACTCGAACGAATACAGTATATTTTGCTTTGCTGCCTTTATGCTTAAGTGCACATTTAAGATACCTACCCCAAAATGCGCATCTGAGACATTATTTTTAACATTTATAAGGAAACTGCTCCGATAGATGCATTCAACATACCTGCACATTGGCGATAGCTGCCTTAAAAATTGTGCAACTGTATCAATTATCAAAGAAAGTATTACGTTTACCTGCACTGGCGTACAATTACCTAATTTTACAAGCTTTTATTTATTTGACTCATATCGCAGAACAACGGAAATGGCTATCAATTTGTCTAGTTATATAGATAAGAAGATACCATTCGAAAAAAAATTTCGCTTGCATTATTTTCTACGTGATAAGTGCTTCTCCATTATTTGGTTTCATAGGGATTCGGATACCTTCCTCATTGAAGTAGAAAAGAAAATTCGTTTAAGTGCCTTTTTCGGTTAGGTGCACAAGTTTTTCGTGCAAAGAGGGATGTGCAGCTAAGCAAAATATACTGTACAGCTCAACGAATATAAACACACGTCATGCATCGGTAAAAGAAATAGCAAATACCCTGCCGGAATTTGATCCGATAAGCGACAAAAGCATTACGGTGGAACAATTTATGGATCGCGTCAATAAAGTGATCGAAGCTTATCGATGGGATGAAAAATTTATACGCGACTCAACGGGGTTGCAAGAATGTGGTTGGACGCATCACCTGTTCTACATACAACGTGGGCAGATTTTGCAAACGCATTAAAAAGTGAATTTGGTACAACGCACGATGAAGCAGAAATACATTTTCTGATGTCTAACGCAACGAGACGCCCAAAAGAACGTATCAACGAGTATTGTTTTCGAGTCTCATCAATGGGAGTTCGATACAATCTTAGTGAATCCGCTATTATACGTTACATAAGGGTAGGACTGAAGCATCGTGAGCTTCAGCAGAGTATTGCAGCAATGAAGTTTAATACGGTGAAGCAAATGAGAGACGCAATCGAAGATTACTTTGTAAACCGTGGAGGATTATACGAAACCAAAAATTAACAATTTGTGAAACGAGACGAACAAAAGGTCAAAGTGGGCGAAGCAGCTAAGCAGCGTGAATCTACGAGAGCCCAACTTAAGTGCTATAACTGCAACGAAGCCGGTCACTTCTCCAATAAGTGTCCATTACCGCAGAAACGTC
>NW_023473465.1:0-3764 GCF_013731165.1 Rhagoletis pomonella
CTTGTAATACACATTTATACAGAAATAAGCTGCAAGTGATGAAAATACACAATAACATGGCTTCCTCGCTTCTAGGCAGTCAGTCAGTCAAGTGTCTGAGTGATAAATCGATTGCTGCCAAATGACAACTACAAAAGCGAAATATTTACAATTACAAAGCTACAAGTGGTGACACCATCAAATAGCCGTTACTTCCACTCCAGTACTGCCAATTGTTTTGATATTTAGTTGTATGAGTTGGAAAACATGCAGACCACACCACACACACACACACACACACAGCCTTTTAGAGCGTTTGAGACAACGACAGCTTGTTAGTGCTTAGATTGGCTCACAAACAAATGTTCTACAAACAATTGTTATTATTGTTACTGCAATTGTGGCACTTACAGCAAAGGTTATTGCGTTTATTATTGTTCTCGCTGCTATCGTTGTTGTTATTATGCGGCCACTTTGAAACGGCCATGCGGCATGCTTTTAAAGCAATTTGTTCTTTCAAATGCGTCTTCACTTTCAAATGGCTTGCATAATTTTATAGCCTTTCTTGCCTTATTGTTGTTTATCTCATTTGTGGTGCGCGTAGTCACTAGCGTGCCGCAATTTAGACTCTGGTCCACCTTCTTCCCACTTACTAGAAGTTAATTTTTTTTTGTGTGAAGGACGTCTTACGCCTTTAATTTTTACAACCACTTTGCTGCGCGCAAACCTAAAAGCCACTTCCGTTTCGTATCGCCATTTTCACTTTTTCCGTAACAAACTCCTCCTCCTTTTACTCTAAATATACACTTTCCATTCCCTTTCTTCTATCAATTTATTCTCATTCAGCTACTTTGCTTTACTTTCTTGTAGCCTGTTTGAGCTTTTTTCCTTGAATTTTGAAACTTTCCCGCCTTTTAAAACTCCTGCCCCCCTTTTTTGCTTTCTTTGCTTGGCTTCCGGTTGGCTAGTCTTAGCTTATTGCAGCACGACTGCCACAGCTGGAATCGGTCTCTTGAGACACCAAGTCCAAGTCATTGCCTCAATTGTATCTCCAACATGGGCTTCCGTTGTGGCCAGTGCCACAGTGCTTTTACTATTTTCTTCTTTGTACCTGCCCCACTATTCGTTCGTGTGTGTGTTCGTGCGCAGTCAACAGATACTTTGAGGCAATCATTAGCGGATGTGGTGCTTGGATGCGCGCCGCTTCTAGTATGGTCGGCCTTTTTTTTTATGCTACGGAGTTTCTGCATTTGTTCGTAATTTAAAGGAAGGTTTGTAATGTACATAAGTACATATACTCATTCTGAGTTGCATGAATCACGTAAACGGCAACGGTATGCGCTCAGAGGGATGCTCTGTTATGATTTAATTCAGCAGGTCGAGAATACCGGATGCAAAGAGTGACTATCATACCAGCAGCATTTTCAAAAAAAAAAAAGCTTAACACAATTGTGCCGCGCCACATTATTTGATCGAAGTTTTTATTTTACCTTCAAACATCCTTGCAACTTGAAAATACTAATTAAAAAAATTTTGTAGCTAATAAATATTTTTTCCTTAAAACGGGGTTAGGATTCCCTTCCAGTTTGCATATTTTTAAGTGGTCCCATCTCTCAAACTTTTTACGTTAATGAAATTCAGTGTACCAACCCTTGTTCTGCCACATACGACTACGCCACTCGCCACTCCTTTGCTGCACATCAATTGCTCTAAGCAGTGCAACTTTGTTTCCTCTGTTGCCAACGTAACATTAGTTCTGTGCAAATTTTCTTTGAATATCCCACTTCACTTTTCTTGCTACGTCCTTCTGTCTCAATAGCACAGACGTCCAACTAGTTTTGTATATCACACATTTTATTGCACCCCAGCGTGTTGCATCGCTCCACTGAATTTACGCGCTACGACTTGCAACTCGTTGTCAAGTGCGTGGTCATGTGCGTATCCACATTGTAGCGTGCGAGTGAGTGCCCTACTCAAAGTACCGTAACCGAAGTGCCACAGAATTAAATAGAGAGTGAAAGCAAAAGTATTGCAACAAAATCATTTATTTCAAGTGTTTGTATTTGAAGGGAAGTAGAGAGGAGAACGAAGGGCAAATGGGAGGCTTGGAAAAACTTAAGAGAAAATACAAAGTAGTTTATGCTGACTGCTGTATATTGCAGCTATGGAAGCTTGGTGATTGTTGGCGGCGTTGACTCTAAGCCACTGGGCATCCTTCTATTTCCGTTTGTTTCGCCAACTACTTCGACAGGCATAACTAAAAGCTCTCTCAATTTTTAAAAGAATTGCGCGCAGAGCTGTCTCCACTGATTTGTTTTTACAATAAAAATGTATAGAGATCTCCGGCCTTAACGCATACTGGCTAGCCGGTTTCGTATGTGCTTTCTCATGTGGCAGCCCTATTAAAAAAATAATGCCTCATTGCACACCTGCAAGCCCTTCCGTTTGTCATCTTACGTGGAAATCTGTTGTCATTAACAAAATATGCCTTCACGTAGTTTATGTAAGGTGGTAATTTTTATAAAGGCTTGTTGCACATCCGCACACCATATGCTTTACTTGATACCTAATTTTTTAGTTCAACGAATGGTGAACATCTTATAATTAAAAACAAGGTGGCAACCCTACTCATATTTTGTAATTCAACGAAAGGATTTTTAATTTTAAAAAAGCTGGTAACCCTACTCATATTTTTTTTTAATTCAGCGAGGGAATCTTGTGATTTTTTATACAGACGACACCCCTACAGAAATTCTAAATACCAACGACAATTTCCCTATCGATACAGATTATATTTAACAAAATCTCGTCCAAATCCATTCAGTAATTTTCGAGATTAGCGAGGTAAAAAAATCTCGGTTTTGCTTAATTGCTGTGTAGCCATAAAAGAGTAATTTTAAATAGGTGGCAGCCCTACAAAAAAAAATCTTTTGTACAGGCGAAAGCCATGCCATCTTATTTGATATCTCGTTTTGTTAATCAGCAAACGGTGAAGATCTTGTAATTTTTAAACAGGTGACAACCCTACTCAAAAAGAGAATACATTATTTCACATCTAAATAAATAGAAGCTAGGTCTTTTCATTTGTCAGTGTTGGCGCAGAACTTATTTCTTCGCTTATTAGGATTGAATAAAGAAATTTTCGTAGCAGTTGGCTACCCTACCCGAAAAAAAAATAACAATAATACATATCTAGAGGCCAATCGCTTTCATTTGGCGCATCATTTTTTGTACTCCAATGAACGTTGCGGATCTTATAATTTTTTCAGACTGTTGGCAACCCTACATATAGAATTTTTAGATGCTAAAGGTCACTCTCCTGCCGATACAGAATATACTAGAAGAGGGATGGTCCAAATCCGTTCAATAGTTTTCGAGATTAGCGTGTTCAAATAACCCCGACTTTCCTTTATACTATGTATAGATTAAACTGAATTAAAGGCCTGTATGTAGCTCTCAAGAAAAGCAAAAACTCCATAAAAAATGATATACTATATCAGAAATGGCGAAGAAATTTTCTTGTTTCGAATTTTTTAAAGGCAGTACGCAGTTCTTAAGAAATTTGCTACGCTTTCTTCTAAGGGTTTCTAAAGTTTTGTTTTGAAAAGACAGCACAAGGCAACCTATGTAAGCAACAGAAAAATATGCTTGTTCCATTATTTCTTGAGGAAAGAGTAACGCAACAGGCTGCGCAGATCATATGTCAGAATTCCTTGGACACACACGAAATAATGGCAATTTTGTTCTTGACCGTTTTCTTAAGAGCTGCATACTGGCCTTAAATA
>NW_023473466.1:0-1494 GCF_013731165.1 Rhagoletis pomonella
TAATGAATTCAGTTCCAGAATCGTTTGTAGTTGATTGTAGTTTTAAACTTTTTTTTTGTCGAAAAATAAGTGCGTAATGGGTTTTTAAAAAAATTTATATGAAGCTTTTTACAGCTACAGCTGCAATTTTACTGAATTCTGGTCCAGAATCGTTTGTAGTTGATTGTAGTTTTAAACTTCTTTTTAGTCGAAAAATAAGTGCGTAATGCGTTTTTTTTTAATCTATATGAAGCTTTTAACAGCTACAGCTTCAATTTTAATCAACTCTGGTCCAGAATCGTTTGTACTTGATCGTAGTTTTAAAATTTTTTTTAGTTGAAAAATAAGTGCGTAGCGCGTTTTTTTTTTAAATTTATATGAGGCTCTTTACAGCTACCGCCTAAATTTTAATGAATTCTGATCCAGAATCGTTTGTAGTTGATTGTAGTTTTAAATTTAATTTTTTTAGTTGAAAAATAAGTGCGTAATGCGGTTTCTTTTTAAGTTTATGTGAAGATTAGATTTATATGAAATTTTATTCATTAAAATTTAAGCGATAGCTGTAAAAAGCTTCATATAAATTAAAAAAACGCAATGTGCACTTATTTTTCAACTAAAAAACAAATTTAAAACTATAATCAACTACAAACGATTCTGGACCAGAATTCAATAAAATTTAGGCGGTAGCTGTAAAAAGCTTCATATAAATTTAAAAAAAACGCGCTACGCACTTATTTTTCAACTAAAAAAAATTTTTTAACTACAATCAACTACAAACGATTCTGGACCAGAATTCATTAAAATTTAAGTGCTAGCTGTAAAAAGCTTCATATAATTTTTTTTTAAAACGCATTACGCACTTATTTTTCAACTAAAAAAAATTTAAAACTACAATCAACTACAAACGATTTTGAACCAGAATTCATTTAAAGTTAGGCGGTAGCTGTAAAAAGCTTCATATAAATTAAACAAAAAAACGCGCTACGCACTTACTTTTCAGTTAAAAAAATAAAATTTAAAACTGCAATCAACTTCAAACGATTCTGGACATGAATTCATTAAAATTTAGGCGGTAGCTGTGAAAAGCTTCATATGAACTTTTTAAAAAACGCATTACGCACTTATTTTTCAACAAAAAAATAAATTTTAAACTACAATCAACTACAAACGATTCTGGACCAGAATTCATTAAAATTTAAGAGGTAGCTGTAAAAAGCTTCATAGCTACGCACTTATTTTTCAACTAAAAAAAATTTAAAGCTAAAATCAACTACAAACGATTTTGGACCAGAATTCATTAAAAGTTAGGCGGTAGCTGTAAAAAGCTTCATATAAATTAAAAAAAAAACGCGCTACGCACTTATTTTTCAACTAAAAAAATAAATTTTAAAACTACAATCAACTACAAACGATGCTGGACCAGAATTCATTATAATTCAAACTGTAGCTGTAAAAAGCTTCATATGAATTTAAAAAAAACGCATTGCGCACTTATTTTTCAACTAAAAAAAAAAT
>NW_023473466.1:1594-3764 GCF_013731165.1 Rhagoletis pomonella
AAAAAAACGCATTGCGCACTTATTTTTCAACTAAAAAAAAAATGTTTAATACTACAATCAACTAACTACAAACGATTCTGGACCTGAACTCATTAAAATTGAAGCTGTAGCTGTAAAAAGCTTCATATGAATGTTTTAAAAAACGCATTACGCACTTATTTTTCAACTAAAAAATAAAATTAAAACTACAATCAACTACAAACGATTCTGGACCAGAATCCGTTAAAATTTAGGCGGTAGCTGTAAAAAGCTTCATATAAATTAAAAAAAAAAACGCGTTACGTAATTTACGTTACGTATTTTTCCAACTAAAATAATATTTGAAAACTACAATCAACTACAAACGATTCTGGACCAGAATTCATTAAAATTGAAGCTGTAGCTGTTCAAAGCTTCATATAAATTTGAAAAAAACGCATTACGCACTTATTTTTCAACTAAAAAAAAAGTTTTATAACTACAATCAACTACAAACGATTCTGGACCAGAATTCATTAAAATTTAGGCGGTAGCTGTAAAAGTCTTCATATGAATTTAAAAAAAAACGCATTACGCACTTATTTTTCAACTAAAAAATAATAATTTAAAACTACAATCAACTACAAACGGTTCTGGACCTGAATTCATTAAAATTTAGGCGGTAGCTGTGAAAAGCTTCATATGAATTTTTTAAAAAACGCATTACGCACTTATTTTTCAACTAAAAAAAAAATTTAAAACTACAATCAACTACAAACGATTCTGGACCTGAATTCATTAAAATTGAAGCTGTAGCTGTAAAAAGCTTCAAAGGAATTTTTAAAAAACGCATTACGCACTTATTTTTCAACTAAAAAACAAACAGAAACTTACTACAAACCTCCAGAGAGTTAAATCTATCATATTCTAGGTATTTTATCAAAACGCATCAAGGTCGGGTGCCAACTTCACGGAGCTCTGTTTCGGGCAGGAAGAAGAATACACTTACGATCGAATACGTTCGAATTTTCGCTCTCTATTACCCATTTTGTTGAGTACAGGAATGATTTCTGGGCCATTTTGGGCACCCGCGGGATCTCGCATTGCGTACGGGAAAGAAACTACTTAAATATAATTAATCGATTATCGATTCACAACAACAAAGTCATCAGCAGCTTTTTGCGAAAAGTTACCTTGCCATACTTATTTACTACTTAACAAGAATTTTAGCAAAATATTGCTGATTTTGGCTAAATAAATCATTTATTTCAAAGAAATTTTTATTTATTATTTTTGTAAATTTCTGGAAAGCGATTGAAACCTGTGATTGAAACGGTTTCGGTATCGTTCCTTTTCAGGTCAAGATAACGGTTACGGTTTCGGTTTCGGTTTTGAAAAACGAAACGGTTTTAAACGGTTACGGTTTCGGTTTGGGTTTCGGTTTCATTCCTTGATTCCAATTTTAAAAGATATCGGTGGGCAGTTGAAATTTTCCATGCAAATAACATTTGAAGAAATTTGTGGTCATTAAAAATATTATAGCTATTGAACCGTTTGACAATTTTCTTCTTGGCATGTTCTTGTAGGGCATTAAATTCTCTAAAAAATTACCCCTTATCTTATGGTCTAAACCAGTGGTCGGCAAAAGTTAAACTGTGACTGTGTAGGTGAGAACAAGAGAACTGCACCGCATCAGCAACCCAGTAGGAAATTACGAGGAGTGAACAAATTTTTAACTTATCGGTCTTCAACAAAAACATATATTTAACACATACATATGTACATATCTTTGCATCGCTCATTTACTATACGAGTATCATAATCCCAAAAAGCAAAAATCGGGCTAAGAATGCAAGAATGAACATTAGCTCTTGCTTATGATGTGTAAAAATTTCATAGCTGTAACGATTACCAGTAGCTCATCCGCGCATAGTAAACTCACGGAATCAAATGATAAAGCTGAATATGTATTAATTTTTCCCTTGGGAGTATATGTAAATTTAAAACTTTAAAACTGGTTTTCTCGAGTTTTTAATTTTTTGAGTTATGAAAATATTGAAGTAAAACTAAACTAAAACAAGTAAGAAAGTCTAAGTTCTGGCGGAGCCGAACATTAAATACCCGGCGCAAGTATTAAATATATGTTTTCCACCTTTCCGAAAGCTACCGCTACATGATAAGCCGGCGTGTATAAATTTTAAGTAAACTAGCG
>NW_023473467.1:0-3763 GCF_013731165.1 Rhagoletis pomonella
AGAATCAACTTGCCCACAAAGAAAATGCATGCTCAAGTTTCGGGCATCAATAATACGGTTTCTGCACAGGTAAAAGAAGCGTGTTCTATACAGTTGCGGTCACCGATTGACCCATTCATTTCAATTGATGCTATTGTGTTAGTGCTACCAACTCTTACCGGGAATTTGCCAACTTGCGACATTAGCGCACTAACACAACAAGCTTTTCCTGATCTCATCCTGGCAGATAAAAGGTTTTATGTAAATGAGCAAGTCGATCTTGTCTTGGGAGGGGACATATATCCCCATATAATTTTGAGTGGCATTAAGAAGAATGTTCTTAGCAAGGAATGAAACCGAAGCCCAAACCGAAACCGTAACCGTTTAAAACCGTTTCGTTTTTCAAAACCGAAACCGAAACCGTAACCGTTATCTTGACCTAAAAAGGAACGATACCGAAACCATTTCAATCGGTTTCCAGACATTTACAAAAATAATAAATAAAACTTTCTTTGAAATAAATGATTTATTTAGCCAAAATCAGCAACATTTTGCTAAAATTCTTGTTAAGTAGTAAATAAGTATGGCAAGGTAACTTTTCGCAAAAATCTGCTGATGACTTTGTTGTTGTGAATCGATAATCGATTAATTTTATTTAAGTAGTTTCTTTCCCGTACGCAATGCGAGATCCCGCGTGTGCCCAAAATAGCCCAGAAATCATGCCTGTACTCAACAAAATGGGTAATAGAGAGCAAAAATTCGAGCGTATTCGATTGTAAGTGTATTCTTCTTCCTGCCCGAAACAGCCCGAAATTTTCTCCGAGTAAAAATGGATAAAGTGTCAAAGTGCATATCAGCTGTATTGTGTTTACATGTTGCCTGCATTTACTTGGTGCTTTTAAGGAAAAGTGAATGACCTGTTGATGTATTTTCAATCTATGTACTTAAAATCAAATTTGTAAACCCAAAATTCAATTTCCAAGTGTTTGCATTTAATACCATGTTCTGACCGACAACCAAAACATTTTTCCTTCGTTTTCATTTACAACCTTTAACTTTCATTCTTATTTTGCTTTGGCCAGGCAATTAACAATAAATCCGAAATGGCGTATTAAAGATGATAAAATATGACTTCCACTTCGATAAATAATCGAAAAAAACTAGTGAAGACACCGGTTGGAATGAGTGGAAAGTGAGTTTTCAAGTAGTTTTCAGCGAAAACTGGTTTTCGTTTAACAGATTTTATATGGACGAAAACACAAGTTTTAGGTCGAAAACCAGTTTTAGCAACGAAAACATGTTTCCGATGTCGGTCAGAACATGGTATAAGTGACAAAAACAAGAACAACGTGAATCAGCTGGGTCTCGACTTGTGGGCACGAAATGTGGGTTTTTGCGTTTCCGTACTTCTCAACTTTGTTCCATTTTTGAAAGAAAATGTTTCTCTTATTCTCTAATTACCAAATCCGGTCCGGATTGTTAGGGAAAGAACCTAGTGTTGATATTATCAGTGAACTGTAATTTTCGATTTTCTTTCCTCAACGTTTAAGACATTGTGATTTAAATAATATCAACAAAATTTCTGTGAAAAACCGAAACCGGAACGAAACCGAAACCAAAACCGAAATAAATTTTGAAGAACGAAACCAAAACCGAAACCGAAACACTTGGCAAAACCGAAACCCAAACCGGAACGTTATTTTGAACCGGTTTCATTCCTTGGTTCTTAGTACCCTTCTGGCACAAGAAACCAACAACCAACAATAATAGAGTATCGTTCTTCAACGAAATGGCCCTAGACAAACAGCTAAGCTCTTTTTGGGAACTTGAGGATCTTCCACGAGATAAAACTCCAACAGATGAGGAAGCAAAGTGCGAGGAGCTTTACAAGCGTAAAACACAGCGGAATCCAGATGGGAGGTACATCGTGTCGCTTCCTTTCAAGTCGGAGTTCCCGGCTGATATAAACTTAGGGCCATCACTCAAAATCGCGTTTTCTCAATTTTACAAGAACGAAACTCGACTTAGTAAAAATCCGGACTTACAGAGGGAATATAACAGAGTCATTATGGAATACGAGACAATGGGCCATATGTCTAAAGCTAATGAAGTTCAGTCGGCAGATGCAGTCGAAAATTACTATTTACCTCATCACGCTGTGGTAAAAGAAGAGAGTACTACGACAAAGGTTCGGGTGGTTTTCAATGCTTCGTCGTCTTCAGCCAATGGTGTCAGCCTGAACGATATTCTTCTTCCAGGGCCAGTGCTTCAGTCTGATGCTCCAGTGTTGATTCTCCGCTGGAGACTTTTTAGATACGTCTTCAATAGCGATATTGAGAAGATGCATAGGCAAATTCTTGTAGACGCCAACCAAACGAAGTACCAACGAATAGTATTCCGTACGTGTCCAAACGAACCAATTAGTATTTACGAACTAAAGACGGTTACTTTCCGTATAAATTCTGCTCCTTATCTTGCGATAAGGACATTGCTCCAGCTAGCTGATGACTCAGAAAGCCTCTATCCTATAGCCTTGAACATTTTACGAAAAAATATGTTTGTCGACGACGTTCTTGCCGGCGGACATACTATTGACTCCGCGATAACAGCCAGGGATGAGATTTCCGCAGTTTTAAAATCAGCTGGTTTTCCACTTAGAAAATGGAAGTCGAATTGTAATTTATTGCAAGGCATACCAAAAGCACATCTTCTGAGTGAAAATTTCTTAGAGTTTGAGGACACAAGCAGTATAAAAGCACTAGGTATAAGGTGGAACGCGCATTCCGACCAATTTTATTTTATAGCCAAGCCAATAGAAGATAACGTCAATCCAACGAAGAGAGCGATATTACCAGCCATCGCTAAACTCTTTGACCCATTAGGTTGGCTAGCTCCAATGATAATTGTCGCGAAAATACTTATGCAGAGCATATGGTTAGAGGGTACAGACTGGGACGAGACGGTGTCCCCAACAATACTAGATAGATGGCAGAATTTCACGAGAAACTATCAGGAAATCAATAATATAAGGATACCACGTTGGGCATCTTTCTCACCAAAGGAAAAGGTAGAGAGCTTCACGGATTCTGCGACGCGTCCGAAAAAGCGTATGCTGCCGCAGTCTACTTACGCGTGGAAAAAGAGGATAAAGTAAATAGTAAATCTGCTATTAGCAAAAACTAGAGTAGCGCCAGTCAAAACAATTTCCTTGCCTAGATTAGAACTTTGCGGGGCGGTATTACTGTCATAAATAGTCGAATCAATCACCAAAAATCATGAATTAGGCCACCTAAACATACATCTGTGGACTGATTCGACGATTGTTCTGGCGTGGATACGCAAGCCTCCATGTTCGTGGTCAACCTTCGTTGCCCACCGAATTACAAAAATCATAGACAAAGTAGGGAACTTGAACTGGCTTCACGTCGATTCAGCTACGAATCCCGCAGATTTAGCAAGCAGAGGCGAACGCATTGGTCAAAAATTCTTTGTGGTGGCAGGGACCTTCTTGGCTACAAGAAAATAGGGAAAAATGGCCAACCCAAGAGACAGACTTCACCACGAGCATTGAGGAAAAAAGGGTGCACGTTCATGCAACAACATCGACAGACAAAATCAATGACATTCTTGACCGGTTTTCTAGTTTACCGAGGGCTTTGAGGGTGATATCTTATATATTGCGTTTCTTTCAAAGAACCCATCCGAAGACAAAAGCTTCTTTTCAGTCGGAATCTTGCTTAATTTCATCTAATGAAATTAAATCAACGACTACTCGCCTGATTAA
>NW_023473468.1:0-3763 GCF_013731165.1 Rhagoletis pomonella
ACAGTTGTTGTTTCGGCAATTTTGCTGCAGAAAAATTTGAGGTGTGGCTTTTCTTTATGTAGACGATATACTATGATATTTGGTTCTAATCTGAAAGATCATAATGAGAGCTTGATTGAAGTACTGAGGAGGCTCCAAAAATACAATCTGAAACTCAATCCGGAAAAATGCAATTTTCTAAAACTAGAAGTAGTCTACCTTGGCCATTTATTAACAGCAAACGGCGTAAGCACGTATCCAAGTAAATTCGAAGTTATAAAGAACTACACAGGTCCAAAAAAAAATCGATGAAAGATTCCTTTGACCAAACCTAGTCTGTCATATGTTTTTGGGGTCGCTGAACACGAATCTGAAGTCCGTTTTGCTCCATCACGTCTAGATTTTATCCTAACCTCAGAAAACACCTCGATTTTCTCTGTCACGTAAAATCCGAGATGTTTTTTGAGGTTAGAAAAAAATCCAGAAGAAGCTAATTTCACCACCAGTACTAAGCTACCCAGATTTTACCAAGCCGTTTATCCTAACGCCTATGCGCTAGTTGCGGTCTTGTCGCAAGGGGAGATAGGAAAAGATAGCCCTGTGCAAGAAATCATTAAAGAAGCATGAACTTAATAAGCCAGTGCACATAGGGGTATTTGAACGATTTAGGCGGGCAAAAACCAATTTGACAAAATTTTGAAGAAAACTTAAAAAATTAGTCACATTTGATAGAGAATATTCCAAACAACATTTCCTAGTCCCCCTTAGTTTTTAAACGCGCGAACGCTCACCATTGACCGGAAACAGAATATTCTAACGTTGCATATGAACAAATTTTCTCTCTCTAGAAAGATCGAGACGGTTTTAAGTTAATATTTTAATTTCTCCATTGTATTCTTAAAAAGTAGTGATGGATCCGCATACAGAAGGTAATAATACATTTAAGCGGTAAATTGTTTTAATCATTTTATTAAGCAAAAAATTGTTTTTTTTTTTGTTAATTTATGTTGAATATTATGGAAATTGTTGTATCCCCGGGAGAGATCGTGTTATTATTCTTTGTTCAATTGAAAGCTTGGAAATTTGACTAATGTAGTGTGAAAAGATTGCCCGCAGAAAATGGCAGATAAGTGGTATTTATTTACTTAGAAAATGTATTAAAGAAAAATCTAAAAACGCAACTAGTATATAGTTACACTATTTTAGATCTATTTTAACAATAAAATTAAACTTTTTAAAGGAATTTGAGGCCGCTGAACCAGAACACAAATCCAATTAATTAAACAAAAAATAGTTTTCGAGATATGAGCAAAAGTCACGTTTTCTAGGACCTTTCGGCCCTGTTGCTGGAAATCTGAGGGAATGTAAGGGGAACCAAACTCGTTGCCTGGGTAAAAGATTGTTGTATGTCAATTTCGGTAGGTTGTGGGAAATCGCGATTCAAGTTTTGAATAAATTTTTTCAAAAACGCGAAGATAGATTTTCTCCAAAGTCTCTGAAAATGTTACTAGTTCACAAAACTCTTAAATTATTTAATTTTTATTGTTTATTTTTAATTAGGTTTGAGTTTATGAAGGATTCTATTTAGTAAAATTTTGTCGTAAGCGCCATTTGTCCACAATTTGGCAACCACTTTGTATGAAATACGACAAAATGTGATCAAAATTTCTACTAAATAAATTAACGACGCGTTTTACTCAATATCTCGGAAACTAAAGGAGATATACCAAAATGGAAAACACCATTTCTAAGATATTGATTAGTTCAATATGACAGCATCACTAACTAAATTTTTACTAAATTATCGAACAAATTGTAGTCAATATCTCGGAAACTAAAGGAGATATCTAAAAACTGATAACATCAATCGAAATACCTTACTTCAAAATATATAACTGCATCTAGAACTAGAAATCGTCAAAATGGCGCTGACGACAATCTTTTACCAAGGCGACGAACTATGTTATGTATTTCGAAATAAAAATTTGTTTTCCTTTACATTGGTGTTATATAAGTGATGATTAAAGCAATAGTTTTGGGTATACAAGCTTTTAATATTTAGATAAATGTCAATTTAGATAAATCTACGATATTTCAGTAAATATTGTATCAAAAGTGTTGAAAACTGGTATGCGAAGTAAAATTAGGATAATTATGAAATTTTTGGAAAATGGGAGTAGCCCGCCCAGTTATGATGAAATGATGTATCTCAGTATCCGCTTCACCAATCCGTACCAAACTCAGTATGAGCCTTGCTAAGGCTATATCTAACATATCTGCTAAACATCTTTGAAATCGGGCGATAACCACGCCCACTTTCCATATATCGATAATTTACAGAAACACGAAAACTACGCTAAATTAGTAACTACTGAAGCTAATTCACTCAAAGTCGATTCTTGGAATAACCTCTTATCATTAAATTAGATTATTAAAGTTGTTTGGATAATGGGTGTGGCGCCGCCCACTTTTAACCACAAATGTATATCTCGGTAACCGATTTATCAATTTGTACCAAACTCGGTGCACTTAATAACCTTGGTATGGAAAAGCAATACATTGAAAATATTTTAGTAGTTGAGGACGCTAATTGACTCCAAGTTAATACTTACAACATTCTCTTAACAATAAATATATTACTGTTATTATTACAAAAATTTAGTTTTATTACATTTTCTTACCTATACTGTGATAGTACATATATGAATTATCTAATTCTCCAAATTAAAATTGAATTTGATTTTTTAAACCGGTGGCAACCCTGGGAGGTTGCTTAGAGATAAAGTCTTTTCAAGCCCATTTCCATTGATACCCATATTGCAGCAATTCATTTAACTAATTGAACCAAAATTTTTAACAGGTGGCAACTTTGTTAATATTTTAACCTAGATATAAACCTTCTCCTCGACGAGAAGAACACGTAAATATGTGTGTTCCTACAATCGGACCTCGGCAACATGGAGTCTATCGGTGTCAAACGTTATGCAACTTAATTTTCTTTGTTTTGATGGAAGAATTATTCACTTGATTTTAAACATTTACAATTCTATATGTCAAAACACGTCCTTTCTAAACATTTCGAGTTGAAATATTCATTAAAAAAATTTTGGCCGCATAAATCGGTCAAATACCCCTATGTGCAATGATTGAAAAAGAACTACTCGCAATTCATTGGGGCATCAACTATTTCAGTCCATATCTGTTTGACAGAAAATTTATAGTCTACACCGACCACAGGCCGTTAGTCAGTTTATTTACTCATAAGCACCCATCGTCAAAATTAACTAGAATTCGAAAAGACTTAATGGATTATGATTTGAGATAATCTTTAAGCAAGGAACTATGAACACAAATGCAGATGCTCTCTCCAGGATAGAACTAGATTCTAAGAAGTTAGCAGAAATGATTCCTACATGTAGTGTTAATGTATTAACTAGAAAGATGAAAGAAAAGTTAGAGAAGGGCAAAGAAGAAACAGACAAGGTAGAGGTGCGTGACCTTGTAGGTACCTCGATTTCAGGTGAGGAGATTGATCACCACATTTGGACGCGACATCGATTTCGGATGAAAGGTACGTGAAGAAACTCACGTTCAGGAAGTTAGGGAAGATTGAAAAATCCGGAAAGAAATTATAAGAATAAAAATGAAAAAAGGGCCCAAGACATAAACATTTTAGCAGCGAAAGGTGACATAATTGTAGAATATAGCGAAAAATCACTATCAGAGTTAAAATTGATTTTGAGGAAGTTGTCATTCGAAGCGAATAAGCAAGCAATTACTAAGC
>NW_023473469.1:0-3763 GCF_013731165.1 Rhagoletis pomonella
AAAAAAGAAAATGGAAAAAACACAACCAAGTGTATTAGTGTATAATAGCTTGAATTTCAAGTGGCTTTATTATCAAATAAATCAGTGGGTGTACAATGTGATTACCTTTTAATATGTATCGCTGGGTGATGGCTGAAGTCGTCCGGTCTCCTTGATAGCTCGAAAGAAGTGAAAAGGTCCCGCTTTGACAAAGTTAAGTTTACCCGCCGGCAGCCAACTGCTCGGAGGGGAAACTTAACGAAAGTATGTTACAACGGGAAATAATACATTTATTGCTAACGGCGTAGCAATAAAGGTAGGCCGTATATATGCCTGAGTGTGTTTGTGTGGTCGGCTCAAGTCAATGCACTTTTACATTAGGGTGGTTCGACCTTTAAATCATTTGGTTTTGCATGAAGGCCTAAACATGCCGGCCCCCCTTGCTATCAGCAACATCGGTCGAGCGCTTCAGCCACCACGCCGGACTGAGTACTAAGAAGTAGAAAAAAAAAACAGTCTAAATATATGTAAAATAACAATTCATTTGAGAAAAAAAGATTATTATTGTTTCCAGTGGCAGGATGCCTCCAAGTTCCGGTGGTCCACGTCTTAGTTTCCTAGCTAATGAAGGAATAAAAGGAAGAAATACTAATGAAAAAGGCATGGTTGAACATTTCAGAGCACATTTATTGATAAAAAATTTCAAAATTCAGTAAAAAATTCATGTTTACAAAAAAAATCAAACATTGAATTTAGGAGCGACATACTCCTGAGAGCATCCATCCAAAAATTGTGCTTTGGGCGATAAAGGGACCAAACGTGTTTGGGAGCATACCCGGCAGTACGATGTCTGGGTATACGTCGGCTCCCAGTACTAAGCGAATCGGTGTCGACGTATAAAAGTTTGGATCCGCTAGTCGTATGTGCGTATACGCTGTCGCTACTGACGGATCGACGCTACTAGTGGGGCTAACACGGACGTAATTGTTTATCGTTGTGGCGTGGATAGCCAACCTGGTGTTCTGGCCGTGTTTTCCCCTCAGACGCAGTAGACAGCCACGTTGGTTTCCGAAATTTGAAACGTCGAGCCTGAGTTTTACCGCTAAATCTGTCGCAATTATAGAAGTCGGAGAGCATACGTCAATTAACGCGCGTATAAGGTGCAACCGTCCTCGAGCTTCTATTTTTACCACGACCGTTGGAGCAATAGACGTCACCGGTCGTAACGCTTGGGTTTCGCGTGCAAGTCGACCCGCTCGAAATGCGATGGATAGCTGGCGAGGCCTCGTCTCCAGTCTACCCTGATCGCGATTGGGCCTGTTTGACTCCTCTCGCGTTTGCCGCAGGCGGAAAGGCCTAGTTTCCGCTCTACGGTTCTGCCGGGCTGTTGACCGCGGTCGGAAAGGCCGTGTTTCCGATCCACGTTCTCGGCGTCGTTCGTGCTCTAACAGGGGTCGGAAAGGCCGAGTTTCCGATCCCCTGGTTATAGTCGGGAGGGGAGTCCCAGATTCCGGTGTGGATTCTGCTAGTTCATCTTCTGGGCGGAGCGGCCTGGTTTCATCTGCGTGGTCGGACGCGTTGATAGATAACGCGCGTTCGGACTCGTCCTCACTAGCAACTTGCTCGCTCCATGGGCGTGTATCAATCGGCTGAAGGGGTTCGGATTCGTCATCCATGTGCAGCGTTGTGTGGTGTTTTCCGCGGCACCGACGACATCTTTCTTCGCTCGTGCACTCGTCAGACCGATGCATCATGGACAGGCAGTTTCCGCAGAAGCGACCAATCAGTGCCTCCCTCAGTCTCTCTTCGGGAGTTTTACCGCGGAATGATGGGCAGAGCCGTATCGGATGCATACCTTGGCATAAACGGCAAGCTAGAGCAAAGCGGTTTGATTGTTGCTCGGCCTTCTTTCTCATCGAGGTGAAGCGAGTCATCGTTGATGTCTGAAATCATTATTTTTTCCCTTTTGTGTATATTTGGCTATATAGATATACGTACTTGTATATATATGTATATTCTAGTTGGGTGGCGAGTAGCAAAAAAGAACTTAATTATATGTGGCTATTGTAAATTTCGTATATTTTATGGTACGGGTGGTCTCATATATCACTGTCTTGTGATAGTGTATAGTGTGCATAATATTGCATGAGTTTTGCATAAAGTGTGTGGGGCACCTTATGTTTATGCATCGACACACGGTTATCGACTTTGATTTCTCTGCTCGCATCGGTGTGTTGTCATTTTGTTAATTTGTGTAATTACACGGCCTGCCACCCAAAACAAAAGTAAATAAGTAAGGGCAACCAAAAAATCGCAGATAGGAAGTGGGCTGGAACGCCTGACAACTTGATTTAAGGTAACTAAAACCATGCATAGTATTTGTTGATGAGCCTTGTAAACAATAAATTATAGGTCCGGAGCAAATCGACAATGCAAACTAATCACAAGCGTGAGGGATTTTGTGTTTGTAAGGCGTTGCAGTTTTATTGGATCCTAAGAAGCAAAACAATAACCTCAAGGCCCATTAAAATGGTTAATAGCAAACAAATACATTGGGGAAAAGGCAGCAGCAGAAGTAGCAACAACAAACAACAAATCACGGTATCTCTTTTAGGCCATTTAGTTATGTTTTCACATTTTATTTATAAATGCTTTAGTGACTGCCAACTTGGCTGTGGCTAACAATGTGGCCGTCTAGATTTTTATACAAACTATCTTGAGAACAAAAACTAAATGCTTCATTTCGATAAATAAACCGATTCAGATAAAAAGTTAGAACAAAGTATGAATTATTTGTTCGCATGGTGCGGAACATCGCAAGTGCTTATCAGCGTGCGAAAATAGGTTGTACAAACAATTCCCATTTGCTCATCGATCATCATATCATTTGTAGTTTTATACAGTTTTGTACATAGTCAGAACCAACTTTTAAGATTCACTTTCATTTTCCCCAACGAGAGACTGTTGATTTTCGTTTGTGACAATGGTACCATACGTTTTATATGTATGTAAACGTTTCGATTACGTGAAAAAATATATTTCTTTTTTCGTAAATTTTCATATTCAATTTAATTCAAAGACATGTACTACATACATACATATCTTTTTCTCTGCACAATTCATTTCGTTTGTTGTTTCGTCTGTAACTACTAAACTACTGTAGTGTACTATCGCAAAGTAAACTCAGCCGTTTTGTTTTCGTATTGCAACGAACTCTTGAAGGAATAAACGAAATGAAAGAGTAATGTGCATTATAGTTTATTTTCGTACACCGGTGTTTATATATGTGCTTGGGAGTATCACAACTTAATACTCTATTTGAAAATTACTAAGTTGGAGGGCCCTTCAAAATTTAATAACTCATGATTTTATTAAAAAAGAAAAGCACATTTAATACGCTTTGCTTTGTCCCGAACAAATCTAAGTAGTTCGCCGGTATTGAGTTGCGTAGTAGATTTTCAGTTTACCGATCGTAGAGGAGTCCGAACCCTGGCTGCGCTGTCAACCAAGAGCGTAAATTTGAAATTTACGTTCTTGTATTAGAGATGTGCTGAGTCCACACATATGAGTATTCATACCTACTCGGTACCTTTTTAAAAGTATCCAATACTTCCGACACTCGGTGTCGGACTATTAAACAACTTCTAACAAAAGCGCACGACAGCCAAACGTATGGACGCAATTTTTAGAGATAAAGCTCATTAGCGAACTCTGAGGCGATGTCTTACAAATTCCAATTGGAATAAATAAATGAATATGTATACATATATATATATATATATAT
>NW_023473470.1:0-3762 GCF_013731165.1 Rhagoletis pomonella
AAAAAGCAACAACTACCCTGAACATTTAATACACAACTTAATAAAACAAAAAATAATGCAAACAAACAATCATCAAAAGAGAATCTTAAGCACAGATGCAATGAACACAACAAAAAGATACCACAGTGTCACATACATTCCAAAGCTGACCGAAAACTTCGGCCGCGACTTTGCAAAACAACAAAACATAACACTTGCATACAAATCTAATTACACATTATCCACAGTTTTGCAAAAACAAAATGCTCAATAGATGCTCAACAACAAAGTAACGTAGTTTATGAAATTAAATGTAATGGTAAGGAGAACGATGAATGCGGAAAGGTGTACATAGGAACAACTAAGCGAGCCCTAGGCACGCGATTAAGCGAACATGAAACAGATATAAAAAAACAAAAGACTAGTACAGCGCTTTCACAACACATACGAACTACTGGGCACTCAGCAGATTTAGCAAACACAAAAATTATCGACATAGAAAAACGAGAAAAAACCAGATACACATTAGAAAGCTTAAGGATCTTACAAAAAAGGGGAAACACAATAAACAAAAAAGAAGACACCGATGACATTTCTGCCGCCTACTTGTTATGCTTATAGAATTCAAATTTAGTTTTAGTTTAGACAAAGCTACCACAGAAGGTGGTATGGATTAAAGTAGATTTAGTTAATTTAATGACGAATTTTATGTGAGTATTTTTTGTGTTCAATATCTCAGATGTTCTTTTGCAATTTTTTATATGTACTTATGTATATGTATGTGTATTTGTTCCTTTACTTACTATGTATGTATTTATATTTTTGGAACAGATAATAAAATAAACACGCCCCTGAAGATGCTAAGAAGATTAGCGAAACGTTGGGCCGTAAGTGAAATAACGTCGTTTTATTTACACTAAAAGAACAGATCAGACAAGCCTATCACAAACTAAAAGATTTTCAGAAAAAATTATTATTTTTTTTTGTATTTGTGACTTAAAAATATATAAAAAATCAGAAAAATTATTTACATCAACTGAAAGATAAACTAATCACCTTTATTTTGACATCATTAGTTATTTAATCGGTTACGTAGTTCATAAGATACTGATATTTCAAAATATCGAAACATTTAACTTAACCTACTATATCTTCTTAATTTTTTACTTGCGCTAAATAATTTTGGTAAGGTTAAAATCAACATGAAGAGTTCTATCCAATTAGATTTTTGGTTTGTCTATAGCTAAACGGTCGGTATCCTACACTTTTTGTAATAATTTAACATCACATTTGACATCAGTAATGAAAACGGAATGTCAATCATCTGACACCGAAATTTGACGACAGTCTTTGACATGCACTGCGGTATCGACATTTGGTCAGTTTTTAAAATGTAATGAAAACGCTTTTGACATCAAATGAACAGCTGTCAGATGAAGGCAGTTTTTGATGTCAGTGATTTTGACCTAATGAAAACCAGCCTTAATAGATACATTTTACATGTTTTTGGTAATAAAACGTGTTATTGTAATACACGATCTCTTTTTGTTTTACACAAGTTCTATGTTCTGAATTTTTTGTTTATACAAATAATCTTTATGGTATTTCTAGTTACGAAATGGGCATATTTTCACACAACTTTATTTCCTTTTCCCATACCTTTGCGGATTATATTACGAGCCGAATTTAGCTGGACATGTACACGACTCGTGTGGGTAAAAATGGTAGCTAAAATTGTTTACTTACATATACATATATATGCAAACATTTTCAATAAGTAATGGTATAGAAAAACAATGAACTCTGGAAAAAAAGCTAATATTTTATCCAACCAAAAACCTTTTTGTATAAAAGGGGTAATATACGACTCCAGCTTGCTGGCTCCATCAAGTGATTGTACCATCAGGCTTGAAGCATATAAGTTACCAGCATGCTGGTGCAATATTTATTTCTATACAAATGAGGTCGAGGAAAGATCGAAATATAAGAGCCGAAATTTCATAATTTTTCTACCATTTTGTTAAACATTGTGTTTTTTTTTTTTTTAATTCACAACTGCAATATTGTGAAACACGGCTTTGACTCATATAGTGCAAAAAATGTTCGCCAAAATATTTTTTACTTAGAAAATGGAGCTAATTTCACCACTCACGATACCAGCATGCTGGTACAATCATAAAATTTTCAAATAGCTTTTGAAGTCGCACCAGCAGCGGTGCATTCACACCACAAGAACATACACGGTCAACCGACTTGATGGGCCATTTAACAAATTAAGCATATTAATGGACGTAAATGTAATCTATTTTAAACTATAGTTAAATCGTCAATAGATAATTTAACAGCCCTAACACTTTTACAGTATGTACCATGATATAAAAAAGAAGGTAGTTTCATTGTCACTTTTCGGGCGCCATATTAACTACCGGACAATTAAACGGATTGTGACATTTCATGCTACCATACCTTATCCCCAAAAATCTTTTTTTTTGTAAAAAAAATAATAACTTTCAAAATTAAAGGAAAATTGTTTTATTGTGTTTTATTCCTTAAATAATAAAGAATATGAGCTGCTTATTTACTGAGTGCAAAAGCACGAAACACATTTGCAAGGGGACGAATATCAAAGTTTTCAAGTTTCCTCATGTTCCTCAGTGTCCTGATGGTATGCAGTTTTATAGTCTATTCAATTTTAGTATTATAAAGTTAAAGTGCAGCTAAGAATTCATGTTGATTTTTAATTTTTTTTTTTGCATTTTCTTTATAAAAATTTGGCAAAATCTACGCGAATTGAATGTACTATCTCGATCATTTAAACATCTCGGACTCGCCCACCACTAAAAATGATTATTTAAATCTAAAGTATATATTAAACGATATTCAATATTTGCTTTAGGAATGAAATTTCGACAAATTTGTTTAATTTGTTTGCGCATATGCAAAATGTGGAAGCAAGATTGTTCTGCTTGCGTTTCTATGTTTATATCATTTATCGGTTTAAGCACATACGAATAAATGTAAAAAAAAATATTTTTAATTGCGGATCCGAAAGAAATATTTATTAGTTGCATTGAGATACACAAAAATAGTGCCGAAAATCAATCGATTGTGCTGAAGGCGCCGGCTGCTTCCGTAAAGGCCGAAAATGGCACAATGCACACTCATTTTCCACATCGTTTTCCCCTTCCGCGCTTGCCCAGCACCGCTGTGCAAAGCTTTGCACGCGCAGTCGCCCGCGACACATATGTGCTGATTTGGGCATCCCTAATTTCATTTCGTACATACCGCGGTGAGTTTCCAAAGGTTTTTTTTTTGTTTTTTTTTTTGTGGGATTTGTGGATTGCATTTCCTATCTATATATATAAAATTAAGTGGCAAAACTTCCTGTTCGCATACTCCTCCTAGACGGCTTGCCCGATATCAAAGAAAGTTTCAGGGGTGATTGGGTGTGGAGGGTGCACATAAGAAATTTCATGTGTGTATCTTTGCACGTTTTGCAAAAACAAAAAAAAAAAATTAATTCTGTTTGGCTTTACGTGTTTTTTTCGGATTTCTATCATTCCTAGACGGCTTGCCCGATTTCAATGAAATTTTCAGGGGTGATTGGGGTCTGTGTGGAGGGTGCACATAAAATAAAATTTTCAGAAGTGATTGGGGTCTGTGTGGAGGGTGCACATAAGAAATTTACTGTGTGTATCATTGCACGTTTTGCAATTAATTCTGTTTCGCTATGCGTTTTTTTTTTTGATTTTTATTATTGTTTTGCCGCAAGATTGGCAGTCC
>NW_023473471.1:0-3762 GCF_013731165.1 Rhagoletis pomonella
TCCAAAACTAAACCATGATTTTCGAAATATATTTGCATAATTTTCAATCGTTTTTTCTTTCGTTAGCCTATTCGTGATTAAATGGCCAACCAAAATGGGTTAAATTGTTAATAGCGTTGCCAGATCGCTTTGTAACCGTTTAATTGATATCGGAAATTCAAACCTCTCCCTCCTTTTCTTTGTTTGCCATGGCTTTGGAGTCCTGTAGTGTTTGACAGCATTTTTTCAGTGCATTTGAAATTATTATTTTGAAGATTTGTTTCTGTGACTTCATCATCATAAGATAATGAGCCGCATAAGAACTCGATCACAGAGTTGTTGCCTTAGTACACTATTAAATTTTAATATGAAATCGAAAATTAGTTGTTCCTTGTTTATCAGACATAAGCTTCAGAGGCATTTCAAATAAATTGATTTCATTTTACTTCCTTTGCTATTTTTTTAACGTTCCACAGTGATTTTTATTAATGTTGTATTTTTCATATCTTGGCAAAGGAAATTTTTGGAAGTTAAGTGGCCTATTTTCATAATGTCTAACACTCGAAATTTAGTGCTGATGATCTTTCAAGGTTCTAATGTAAG
Source organism: Rhagoletis pomonella (assembly GCF_013731165.1). NCBI lineage: Eukaryota > Metazoa > Arthropoda > Insecta > Diptera > Tephritidae > Rhagoletis > Rhagoletis pomonella. The sequence continues at coordinate 583 of NW_023473471.1, forward strand.
CATTCCTAAATATGATTATATCGTCACCTGAAAAGCAAAAATACGTAACAACATCGTAAATGAAATGGAAAAAGTCGGGACAAATATTTTAATAATTTTTTTTTTTCATAAAATGATGTGGGGAGTTGTAATTCGATGGAATCCATCATATAAATATGTAAATAAAAGTGAATTTTGAATTTCTTATTAGTTGTGACTTTTTCAACGATGATGTTTGTTACGTCATTTCTCATTTTAGGTGACGATATGTACATGTAAATATTTTGGTTTGTAAATTCAGAGGATGTACAAGGTTATCGGTGGAATGTCTACACTTATAAAAAGAATGTTCTCATCGATATTTCTATAAATAATCGTTATACGTACATACTTCTTTATGTACATACATTAGACTATGCCAAATAAAATGATTTTTTTTGGTCCCTTATGAAAATTTCGTCTTCGGTCACAAAAAAATAATAATTGAGGCGCCTTTTAGCCTTCTGTCGTCATTTTTCAGTTAGCGCTCGCAAAAATAAGAACTTTATATGAAAAAATTTTTGTTACGTTTTTTAACAAACAGTTAAAATAAAAAATAAAAAAACAACCTTGTAGTCAATTGAATTTTAGTATAATCAGTTCAAGTTTATAGTAGCTGCGACTTATCGTTGATTTTAGGCAATTCTTGTTTATGGACGGCGTCAGTAATTTTTTTCCATAAAAAGTGTGTTAAACGATTTGTTAGTATGGTAAAAATTAACGAAACCTTCAACAATAAAAAGTAAGCACTTGCTTTTTCTTAAAATTTCAGAACTTTTAATCGATTTATTTAAAGAAATTTAAATAAAGATCTGAAATTTTAAGAAAACGCAGTTGCTAATTGTTAAATTAAATTAGTTTAATTAGTTAAATTTTGTAACCAATAATAATAAATAAATTAATTAATTAAAATTTAGTAGACTACACGGTTGGGAAGTCATAAAATATAATACATTTTATATCTCAAACACTAAATAAGCTAGTTAATTGCACTAAACTAATATTTCGACGATTATTTTATAACCTCCTGCCGAAGTAAATATTTGTGTAAAATTCTAACTACGAGAAGCCCTAAAATTTTAGATGCAGGTAAGACAGCTTATTGACAGCAGTAGTTGCGAACAATTTACAATCGTTAACTAAGCACTTACGTTGTATACAAATAATAGAATCTAACAACTGATAAATGGTAGAAATAATTATACTTGAGTCAGAATTTCTAAAACGGGCCACTTCAATTATGTGATATTTTATTCTCAAACAAATGTCTAACTTTGAATTTAAAAAAAAAAAAAAATTTTCTTATATATCGACAAATGTTTTTTTTTGTCCTTTTTACCTCAAAATTCAAATACAGACGTTCTGATATATCGATTTTGACAATACAAACATCACCCAGCAAACATTGAGGTTAGTTATCGATTAGAGAATGATTAGAGAACTAGCCACATTCTCCAATCTCAACGTTAGAGAACGACTCGAAAAACGATCGAGAATCATAGCGATCTCAACAAAAATCTCTCTAATCGAATTCTAATGGGATTCGAAACTGCAAACTGCGGTTTTGCTTTATAAAATAAAACGCTTTGTTTCTAAAATGTGTATTAAATGTATTTGCATTAAAATAACATAGTTTATGATTCATTCATTTGGAATATTTATTTGAATTTCCATTGTTTCTCTAATCGTTCTCGAATCGAATTCGAATTTAGTTCTCTAACTTCGTCATCGACTCGAGAACGATTAGAGATATACCCTAGTTATCTAAAGAAGAAATCAAAATTTCTCTAAAGTTAGTAACTGTGTTTGTGTATTGAATTTTCCAGAATTTTGCACAAAGTTTAGATACTTTATTTTTATGTTTTTTTTTGTTTTTATAAAAAATTGTGCTGAAAAATTTTCGCATATATTGCGGAAAATTTTCTGCACCAAAACGTTTGTTCGTCACTGTACAACAAACACACAACAAATGAGTTCCTTTGTTTTCTTAATATTATAGATATGTGTTCAATAAATGAATTTAAAAATTATAATTTTTTTCTGAAATCTACCACTGTTCATTTTTGACTATGTCACATGAAAACAAATAAACCGGTGAGGGCACGCTGGCTACAGACGCACTTAGTGATAAGCTCTACACACATGCTGTTTTCGCCTGATCGTGACTAAACGTTTTATAGATAATGTAGTACATACGTATCAAGCTTTTTAAATATTTCTCTGCATTTTATATGGGTCTGGTTTAGAAAAAAAACTCTCTCTGGCCAATACGGTAATAGATCAATCACGATCAGGGAGAGCTTTCACTCTCTGCATGTCTATATAAAATGTATAGCATTTTTAAAAATCTCAGAAAAGATTTCGTTTTTTGAAATAATTTACGGGTAATTGCAAGAATCGCGACTGAATCCATTGTATAGCTTTGACATTTACTCAATTAAACGCAAGTTTGAACTGTCATTCCCCTTTGAATAGGGTTAAATGTACATTGGTATGACTTAATTATTTATTGGCAAAATTCACCTTTGCGCAAAACCAGTTCAATAACACATCACAAACGTTTCTTATTTTTTCTTAGGATAGGTTAGTTGCACAATTTTAATCAGTCATATATATATTTACGTATGTATATATTCACTGATTACATTTGACTGATATCACTTGATGCACATACAATAAGTACTTCATATCGATAAGCTCATCGAACTTCCGCTAGCTAGTATTAATTGCTTTGTGGTCGGATGTTTGATATGTGAGTAATTGTTATTGGTCTACTGATAACTGTTAAGGAAGCGGTCGGAAGGAAATGTAACCACAAAATAAATAAATAAATATTTTAACATATACATAACTGCGGTATTTATGACAATGAAAGAAATGTATACGACATCGTCACATACAAATGTATGTATATTAGGGTGAAGTAAAAACTAAAAAAATTGCGTTTCGAAATTCTAATAGCGGACATGGTTGTCTCTTCACGGCACTAGAATACCTCAAATTGTTTTTGAAGTCGGTTAATACTTTCTGCCTCACCTTTTTGATTGAAATTTTGAGATTTTTGCAAATTTTAAAGAAATAGCGTAATTGTTCAAAATCATCTTTAGAAAAATTCTAGGTATACAGTTTTGTAGGGCATTAAATTTGGTATTATTAAGTGCA
>NW_023473472.1:0-3761 GCF_013731165.1 Rhagoletis pomonella
TATTTTGTTAGGTGTAGCGTTACGCTGACCAGTCAACCTCAATTCGGATTTCTGTTGGAGTGGAATGGCCAGGTGACGTAACTCCCCCTTCCCTTGATTGAAAACACTCCTGGGTTTTTGTATTTATATTTAATTCAATTGCTTTATGTTTGTTTGTAAAATGGACAAAAATTACGAACAAAGCTAAAGCAATTGCTGCAATGAATGAAATTATTAGCCAAATGTTGATTTGATATTTTTTCTTGTGGTAGGTAAGTTCTTCAATTTTTTGAGCGTTTTCAATTTGGGTAATGATTCATTCATCAAAAGTAGGTTCGAGTTGTGTATGATTAATATTCGATTCAAGGTAACGTATTACATATTTCTGTGTAAATGATTTATTTAAATTTTTATAAGTTTCGTTTCTAATTTTAAGTTCACAATTATCGAATGAAATGAGATGAGTTCCTATTAAATATAAGGTTCTTTCGTTACATGTACTATTTATTTCGATTCCTTTTGTATTTTTTATAATTATTAAGCCTTTTTCAATTTCCATAATTTCTTCTTTACTATTTTTAATTTTCTTACAATTTTTCTTGATTACACATGAATTAGAAACTTTCAGATTCTTTTGATATAAATTTTTTGAATAAACATATCTAGTATTACTGATTTCTACAATATTTTCGCTTTTAAATTGTAGTTCCTCTAAATTTTTATTTGCACATGGTGTTATAAATACATGTTTTGCTGTAGTTACATTAGTCGGAATTTTAAGTGAAAATATAATGTTGCCTGCGGAGGTGGCTGCTCCTAATTCAATGTTCTCTAACTTAAATATATCGATATTATATCTATTTATATCTTCCGGGGTTAGAATGTTGCTGGACATTAAGTTTAGTCTAGCAGATGCTAAATTATTCTGAATGTGCTCTATGCTATTACTGAGTGTCCTAATCCTTAGCAGTATGTCTAGATATAGGAGTTGCCTATGGATTTCTCGATTTTCTTGTTGAATTGAATTAAATTTAAGGGCTATTTGTCTTCTATCTGATTCTATAGCTTTTTGGATGCTTTGGAATGTTTTGTTGAAATTATCGTTAATTTTTATATTCTTGTAGGAAATATCGCCTGTAAATACTCGAAACATTTACCTGTCTTATCAAGAGCTTTTACATACTGTTTCATAAGACCTAACTTAATGTGCAGAGGAGGGGGCAGGACCTTTGATGGATCTACGAGCGATTCATTAATGACATTGTGCGATCCAGGTGTGAGGGACTTTCTCATAGGCCAATCTCTTATCTTGTAATGCTCTTTTCTAGCTCTACTATCCCATAAACATAAGTAGCAGGGATATTTTGTAAATCCAGACTGTTGCCCAAGTAACATAGTTATGATTTTGAAATCTCCACAAATCTGCCACCTGTGTTGCTCGTAACCAATTTTATTCAGAAGTATTTCCATATTTCCATATTTTTCCTTCATTACAGTCGAATGAGCTATAGGTATAGGAGCATAAACATTGGTATTATGGAGTAATACTGCCTTAATACTTCTTTTTGAAGAATCGATGAAAAGTCGCCAATCTGTTGCTTTGTAGCAATTTTCTTTCATTTCATTCATCAGTCCATTGATATCAGTACAAAATACAAGATCATCATCTTTAGAAAAGTATTTTCGAAAGTCTGATTCTCGATTTCGATATATGGAAACCCTTGTCTTTGGTTCTAGGAAATCATGCTGCTTCATAAATGAAGCCAAAAACTCCGCCTTATCTTTTGGCAAACCTAAGTCGCGTATGAGATCATTTAATTCAGGCTGTGAAACTAGCTTTGGGACTGATTTTTTAGTGTCTTCAGAATAGTCAGAGTCGCTATCGTCATGGTCGCTTTCAGGCTCGTATTCATCAACATTCATCAATTCATCATTTCTCACTGCGTTAATGCTCTCGAAATCAGTTTTTTCTTCTTTCTTGTTGGGTAAAATTGGAGCCTTTACTGATGTTACTGTTTTATAAACGATGTTGTGTTTATTTTTAGAAGTGCAATTCTGACTTACTGTATTTGAGCAAACAAAGCAATCTTCTTTACAAAGAGGTTTCTTCCATTCTGCTGGACTGGAAAATTTGATTGCTTTTTTGTCTTTCTTCCAACGGTTAAGCATTAATTTACAACAATTGCAAATTACATTGGGAGCCCATGCATTCTCATCAATTTCTGAATCAAAAATCCCCTTGTATGTGACTTTGACGTCATCATTAATTTGTTTTCGCAATGAACTGATTTCGTACTTGCAGCAAATATAACAAAACACATCACGATTACTATCGCAGTCGTGACATAGATAGATAGAGACTTTGTCTTGTCGCAGTATACTCTACATTAGCCAAGTTTCCCACCAATGAAGAGCTGCAGTTGTTGGATGACGACGCCTGAGAGCCTGCTTTCTCACCCTCAACCGCCGATACTGGGGTTCCGAGTCCCTGCATCGTAACACGTTTCTTACGTGGGTCTGCCATGACGGCATCAAAGCCGTTATCCAGGGACTTAGCCGGATAGCGGACAATCTCCGTTGCCCACCGTCACCACGTGGAGGTGCCCTGGATGCAGACACACGCAAGATCCAATTACTCTGCATGGAACTTAAGCTTCAAATTCTTTAAGAGTTTTTATGTTGAAATAGAATTTAATATCGATATTTTCCCTTAATATCCCGTGTAGAAATTGACATATTTTAGTCATAATATGGAAACTTCTACACGGGATAGAGTAAAGCATACCTCCATCAGGAGTGGGTTTGATCCAAACCGTTAAAATAATTTTGTCCCTTCTTTTGAATTTTTGAAAACTGACATCAAATTGGGATTCAGCGACCCCTAAAACCCCTGAGTAACGATTTCAAGCGAATCCGACGAATTTTACAAAAAGTGTCCGCCATATTGGATCCGCCATTTTGAATTTTCGAAAACTGACATCAAATTCGTAATCGGTGACTCCCAAAACCCCTGAGTAACGATTTTCAAGCGAATCCGATGAATTTTACAAAAATGTGTCCGCCATATTGGATCCGCCATTTTGAATTTTGAAAAAATAATATCATATTCGTAATTAGCGACCCCGAAAACCCCCGAGTAACGAGTTTCAAGCGAATCCGATGAATTTCTCCAAAAGGTGTCCGCCATATTGGTTTTCTGGGGTTATATCAAAACCCTGAACTGATGGGGTTAAATGGACCTCGGATTCGGATTCAGCGACCCCAAAAACATAAAGTACACATAGTGAGACCTTTGGGTCAGAACACAAATTTTTTTTTGTGTGGCTGTGTATCCTTCCCTTTGTATTTTGTCTGTAGCCACTTGAGTGGTTGATGGTCGGTCAGTAAGTCAAAATTCCTACCATAGACATAGGGCCTAAAATAGTTAACTGCCCATACTATAGCAAGAAATTCTTTTTCTGTGGTTGAGTACTTTTTTTCATGCTCATTCAAGGTTCTACTTGCGTAGCATATTGGATGTCCTGCTTGCATCAGTGCACCCCCTATGGCATAATCACTCGCATCTGTGACGATTTCAAATTTCTTTTTGAAGTCCGGGTACTTCAGCACCGGTGGAGAGGTTAGTAACCTTTTTAATTTATAAAAGGCATCCATGTATTGTGTATCATGGACGTTTACTTTCACATCCTTCTTTAGATACTTGGTCATAGCTTGAGCTATTTTAGCGTAATTTTGTATGAATTGACGGTAGTATCCAGTTGCTCCTAGAAAGGATTTTATCT
>NW_023473473.1:0-3761 GCF_013731165.1 Rhagoletis pomonella
TTCGTGTATTTTTTGTGATTATAGCTACATTTACTGCTACTACAGTGCCGCAGCTGGAACTTTACTCGGTCAAGCAATGACTTGTCCCACTAGCAAATACTTCAACTCGGCTATAAGAAACTGTCAAGCTGCAAAGCCTACTGGCTGTGTTTAAATTTAAGAGCCTTCGGATGGCAAATTAATTTTTAGTGGAAAAGTGTGATTAGTTTAATATAATAATTATAAAAGTAAATAAATATCCTCAGCCCAGTGAACCGAGATTTTAATGTTTACGGTTGTTGAAATAAACATTAATAGAAAAAAATAGAAAAATAAGATTTGTTCGGCTTCAATGTCTGATGTCGTTGTTTTAATTAATACGACTTCGGTTTTATTGACAGTTCATCAAAAAAAGTAAAAATTCACAACGGTATGGTATGAAATAAAGTTAAGATAACAAAGTGAAGAAGAAAAGTGAATAATACCCAACATTCTCCCCCACTAAGAACGAATGTTCTTAAACCTGGTAGTCATGGTTGTCGTGCACATCAGGTTGTTCTTGGTCTAGATTTGTAGGTTCCATTATTGGCAGCAAACACACTTTTGTAATAGGACGCTTCAGGAGTTTACCGTTGCACAAAAGAGTAACAACTCTTACTAAACCATCTGTTCCGGTATGGACTTGAAGTATTCGCACTAATGGCCAATATTCTGGAGCACTTCGTTCATTCTGTAGCAAAACAACGTCGCCAACCATCAGATTTCGATGAGTTTGAGACCATTTTGAGCGAGACTGGAGGGTATGAATATATTCACCACTCCATCGTTGCCAGAAATGTTGTTTAAGACGTTCAACTAACTTCCAGCGACTCAGAGCGTCAACCTTGTGAGATAAGAGACTCTCTTCAGAAACGCATGTTGTTGGTTCGCCGACAAGAAAGTGTGCAGGAGTTAATGTTTGGTTTTCGTCAGGGTGGCTTGGTAAAGGGCACAATGGTCGCGAATTTAGACAGCTTTCAATTTGAGCTAGCAGTGTGCTAAGCTCCTCAAAGGTAAGAATGCGGTCTCGCATTATTCGCCGGAGATGATGCTTAGCCGATTTCACACCGGCTTCCCACAAACCTCCAAAGTGGGGCGAAGCGGGAGGAATAAAGTGCCAAATAGTTCCTTCATTGGCTAGCCCCGCTGCCAAATATTCAGGCAACTCTAATTTTTGACGTTCGAAGCAAAGTTTAAGTTCTTTGTCAGCGCCAATGAACGTAGTTCCACAGTCAGAATACAGGTCAGTGCAGCGTCCTCTTCTAGAAATAAATCTCCGATAAGCCGCAATAAAAGCCTCGGTTGTTAGACTGGATACTGCTTCCAGATGAATAGCTTTCGTGCACATGCAGACAAAAAGACAAATATAAGCTTTAACAGCAGAAGATTTTCGAAGTGCAGAATGCTTTATTAAAATCGGCCCAGCATAGTCAAGTCCGCTGTGTTTGAATGGCCTGGTAGGTTGAAGTCGAACGGCCGGTAAGTTACCCATTTTTTGTTCATGCATTTTGGCAATGTACCTGACACACACAAGGCACTTTCGGAGGACTGATCTGGCCAGGCTTCGGGATGATAAAATCCAAAATCGCCGCAGAACATATGTCATCATTAATTGCACCCCACCGTGTAACGTTTGGTGATGAGCATCTGTAAATATAAGTAACGACAGTGGGTTGTGCTTAGTAAGTAAAATTGGATGTTTGGTTTCGAAGGTAGTGTTAGGCTTCGAAATTCGGCCTCCGACTCTAAGTAGGTTATTTTCATCAAGAAACGGAGCGAGTTGAAGAATCCTACTGTTGTTGCTCAGAGTGTTTTTCTTTGATAAGCAGTTTATTTCATTTACGAAGTCTACACGTTGAACTACTTTAACAACTGTGATAAGTGCGCGGTTTATTTCGCATGATTTTAAAAACCCTGTCTCGTGGCCTTTGTTCTCTTCGTTCTTTTGTTTGAGCACAGCTGACTTGAGAATGTTGTAGAACCGGAGTATGTACGCAGTAATACGGAGAAGTTTAGAGAGGCTGGAGTATTTTGTAATCAGAGAGTAGTATTCAACATCTTTTGACGTTAAAGCAGTGTTGTGTAAACTGACGTCCGATCGTCGTTCCTCGAGATTTGTCTCCAAAGCCTTATTGAGTTTAGGCCAGTGCGATTGTGCTGATATTAACCAGGGTGGTCCACTCCACCACAGAGTGTGTGTACGAAGTTTAGAAGGTGTTAGGCCTCGAGTTAAACAGTCGGCTGGATTTTCGCTTGTAGGAACGTATTTCCATTGAGATGTGCTTGATAGCCGTTGAATCTCGGCTACTCTATTGGCGACATATGTTGCCCATCGATTAGAATAGCTCCGAATCCAACTTAAAACAGTCGTGCTATCTGTCCAGTAGTAAGAATTTTCAAGGCTCGATCCAAAATAGGTTTTGACTTTTGCCATTAATTTCACCAGTAAGGTAGCTGCACATAGTTCAAGACGTGGAATTGAAAGAACCTTTAGTGGCGCTACCTTCGTTTTTGATTGTATTAATGTTGTAGAGATAGCGCTATCTGTATAAACTACTACATATACTACAGCACCATAAGCTGCCTGAGAGGCATCGCAAAAACCATGTAAGTCAACTGTGCTTGCTTGATTGTAGCCCAACCATCTAGGTATCTTGATTTGTTCTAGATCTCTCAAAGTGTCACGATATCGAATCCATTCTGAATGAAGTTTTGGTGGAAGGGGATCTTGCCAGCCTAATCCTTCCAACCACAGCTTTTGAAATATCATTTTGGCTACGATAGTGGTAGGTGCGAGCCAACCTAATGGGTCAAAGAGTTTGGCCGCATCTGGCAGAAGGCTGCTCTTAGTTAACGTGGGAGCAAAATTAAAGTCGATTTTGAAGCAAAATTGGTCCTCCTTTGTTTCCCAATACAGCCCTAGCGCCTTAACGAAATTCTCAGAAGTTAATTGAAATGAGTCGTGCTTATCGCGGTATTCCATCGGAATGAATTCTAAAAATTCTAGCGAGTTAGAATTCCATTTTCTTAAATTGAAGCCCCCACTTTTACATAGCAGAGTAAGTGGTTTGTTTAATTCTGTCGCCTCTTGAATTGAATCGCAACCAGAAAGTATATCATCAACGTAGCTGTCATTTAAGAGAATTTTGCTAGCAATGGGAAAAGAGCTCTGCTCATCATTTGCGAGCTGATGCAACACACGTATGGCTAAATAAGGTCCAGAAGTAGTACCATAAGTAACGGTGCACAGCTTATAAATTTTTATGGTTTTAGTAGGGTCTTCTCTCCAAAGAATGCATTGAAAATGTTGGTGCTCATTACTTACGTTTATCTGCCGAAACATTTTCTCCAGATCAGCTGTAAATGCTATTCTGTGACGTCTCCATCGCGATAGAATATACGGTAAATCATTTTGTAGTTCAGGTCCAGCAGCAAATTCTGCGTTGAGCGAAGTCTGCTCCGGATGATGATTTCCACCGTCAAATACTACTCTTAGTTTTGTAGTGCTGCTGCTTTCTCTTAAGACGCCATGATGACAGAGAAAATATGAATTATCTGGAAGGTCTTTCGGATACTCGCCTATCTCTTTCATATGCCTTAGACTTACATACTCATCCATGAACCTTTTGTAAAGCAGTGCAAACTCCGGTTGTAATTTAAATCGTTTTTCAAGCTGGCTTAGTCTTCGAAGTGCGTTGAAGTGAGTGTGACTAAATGACGGTAGTTCTGCTTGGAGAAAAAAA
>NW_023473474.1:0-3760 GCF_013731165.1 Rhagoletis pomonella
TTTTTTTTTCTCTCTTCTCTCTCTGTACAATAAAAATAATGCAAAGGATTTCGACCGAAGAGGAGTCTGATAAAAAATATCATAAATAAATCAATAGACTTTTTCAAAAGTGTGTAGACACACTTATTGAAGGTACAAAACAGATCCTCGAGAGTCGCAAATCCGAAAAAATCGGACCTAAACCGATTAATATTGAAGAGTATAGGAAAAGAAACAAACTAAATAAAACAGAAGATATCCCAGAAATTCCTGCCCCACAAATTGTACATAGAAGAAAAAGGGCAGGAAGAAAAGTAAAAAGCCGAGTAGAATTAGCAAAGTTATATCAACAACTTAACTTTGCTAATAGCTCAGATAAAAGATTAAAATTACAAGAGGAAATTAAAAATGTTAAAACACAAATAAAGAATAAAAATTTTTTAAACAATAAATTTTTAAAGTAAATTTGAACGCTTATGTTAAAATTCATATACTTTTAATGGATAGTGCATTGCCCGATGATCTTGACTACGAGGCAATAAACAAAATTGTAGATGATCTAGAGTGTGAAAACTCAGAAACTCGTAGATCAAGATCACGAATTAGGGGAAGTAATAGATCCCATTTAAATCACTTAAAACAATTTTGGTTACGTATAGGTATGGGTAGGGAACCCACTATGGAAGACTTAGTATATCCTTCCACATTGGCAGAAGAAGTAAATAGATTAATAAGGAAAACATTCCCTGAAGAATATTAAAATTTGTACATTAAATGACGAGTTTATGAATAAATAAAAATAAAATATTAAAATCGAAATTTTATTTTCTTTCAAACATGACTTGGTGGAAAATTGCACTAAACGGAATATTAATAGGAATAACAGGTTATGAGGTAGGAAAAGAAACCTCAGGTGAAAAAACCTATGAAACTAAAGTAGTCAAATATGAACCACATTCTATTGTAGAAAACGCGGAAGAAGTTTCCGATAAGTGGTTGACTGCTTTTGCATGTGTAGCTACATGTTTAATTGTTGCAATTGCAATTTTGATAAAAAATTATATTAAAAATAAATTGAGACAATTAAACAATGTGCAACAACGCGTGTAACTTTCCCAATAGAAATGAATCAGTGGAAAGACATCCATGACACATTATTGGAAGAAAAAATTAAAGCTAATAAATCGTATAAGTGCATAAACAAAAGTGCTCCAATATCACCAGAAACCATAACAAAGCATCTGAATATAATTTTAGAAGCTCTAAATGGCATAAGGCAGGTGATCGAATCCGTAAATAACATACTCACCGAAGAACATCAAAGAGAAGCTTACCAATTTTTCTCCGCCGTACGAGATAAACTTGTATCTTCTCTAGCTAGACACAATCTAGAATTTGATGTACCAAATACAACAAAAGAAGAAATTCAAATAGATTTTGTACTACTTCTGTCTGAACGTGTTCCTAGCCGAACCAACTCACCTTCATTAACTCAAGCCACACCGGTGGAAGAACTTAAAATAGAAATACCGATAATACACGTCACAATGCCACAAACCGTAGTAGAATTTATCAAAACTGCTTCGTCAGTACTACCAGAGTTTGATGGTAAACCAGAAAATCTGCATAGCTTCCTAGATGCACTTGATATACTCGAGCAAATCAAGGATACACACGAGGCATTGGCCATTACCATGATAAAAACAAAGCTGAAAGGTACAGCAAGAAATTTTATCAGTAATGAGACCACAATCGCCCATTAACATACCTATTTTCAATGAAAAGTCCTTCATCTAAGCTGACACGAGTAAGATTGGATTTAGAAGAGTACGATTTTGAGGTGGAGTATATAGCTGGTAAAGAAAATCATATCGCGGATGCATTATCCCGCATAACCATTACAAATTTAAAAGATATGTCAGTGGAAGCAAACAAAATATTTAAAATAACAACAAGATCAGCAGCTAAAAAGACCAATAATAAAACTGAAGTCAAAGAAAGTCACAAAGAGAACCCCAAAATTTACGAAGCGCTAAATAAATTTGAAGTAAAAAGACATGTCGAGCTCGTTTTCAATCCTCCGAAATTATATTTCAAAAAAGGAAAGAAAATTTGTAGCAATTTTGATACAAGCAACCTAATTGTTGAGGATAAGATTGACTTAGGACAATTCTTTACCAGGCTCGAAAGAGAAGCCGGCAATTTAGGACTTGTACAAGTACAGTTGTCCTTAGGGGACAAATTGTTTAAAAAGAATTATACTGCAGTAGGCAAATTTATGGAAATGGGAAATAAAGTTCTCAAAAAGTTAACAATCGCTCTAACCCCAGAGGTTATATGTGTGACAAATCCCGGGAAAATTAAAGAAATTCTGCACAAATATCATGACGATCCTATTAGTGGTGGCCACCCAGGAATAAATCGCATGACAGATAAAATCAAGCAGAAATATAGCTGGCTGAATATGAAAAATGACATACGAAAATATGTAAAGAACTGCATCCACTGCAAGAAAAATAAAATTAATAAACATATCAAAGAACCAATGACAATAACAGAAACACCTCCGAAGGCTTTTGATATTGTACAAATCGACACAGTCGGCCCATTGCCAAAGTCGATAAATGGAAACGAATATGCAGTTACCATTATATGCGATCTAACCAAATATTTGGTAGCGATTCCAGTTCCAAGCAAACATGCAACAACTGTCGCTAAAGCCATATTCGAGCATTTCATCCTGATTTATGGCCAAATGAAAACAATTTTAACAGACATGGGCACAGAATACAAAAATAGCCTGTTCAAAGAACTGTGTAAATTGTTAAAAATTGAGCATAAAACTTCTACACCGTACCATCACCAGACTTTGGGTACTGTAGAACGCAGTCACCGGACATTCAACGAATATATGCGTGCATACATATCCAGTGACAAAGACGATTGGGATGAATACCTCAGGTATTTCGCTTATTGTTACAATACAACGCCATCAACAACACATAATTATTGTCCTTTCGAACTAATATTCGCAAAACAACCACCAAATTATGAATTTTTGGAAGAAAATGAAATTAGCCCGGTATACAACCATGAGGCGTATGACAAAGAAGTAAAATACAAACTTCAAATAGCACAGCAAAGAGCAAGCAAATTAATTCAAGAAGCTAAAGAAAAGAAAAAATCCAATTATGACAAAAATAGCTATAGTAAGGAAATTAAAATAGGAGATTTAGTATTAGTTAAAGAAGAGGCCTCCCATAAGTTAGAGAATAGATATACACGACACTATAAAGTTAAAACCATTGATAAAAATAACAACTATACTTTAATTCCACATAGCATAGGAGATAGCAATAAAAACAAAAAGGAAATCGTAATTCATAAAAATAGGCTTAAACCAATTTAAAACCTTTAAAAATAAGCATGCCACTTTATCCATAATAATAATTTAGAAAAAAAAAAAAATAATAATACACATAAGCATTCCAATTTACTCAACCTTATATACGGCACAAGCCAAAAGAAAACAAAATCAAATATCACATAAAATATACAAACAAACAAAAAAAAAACAAAAGGAAAACACGTAACAAAACAATGGTAACAAGATCCTAAAACGATTAAAATTTTGTCAACCCAAACAAACATCAAGCGGTTCACTGAATCAGTAAAATAGATATATATAGTTGACTACAAATATATATATATCTATTTTTTTTTAAGAGGGAAGGTGTAGCATAAGCACATCGCCCTTTTTACTTTAATTGTCATGTGCACA
>NW_023473475.1:0-3760 GCF_013731165.1 Rhagoletis pomonella
TTAACCATATTTTGGTATATAAATAAAATATAGTTCATAAAAAATAAAGTGTTATTCATTTTAACATAATGTGTGTACCCTACATTATACACAGGAGCCAATAAATTATTTTATATTTGTGACTTTTTGAATAGCAATAATGAGATCATTCCCATTTTCAATTTTTAAATAGTCAAAGGATTCTCACCATTTCATTTTACAATTACTTTTAATTTGAAGTTCACTTTTAAAAATTTTAATTAGAAGCCGGCTTCTCTCTTTGCGCCAGGAAACAAACTTCATTCTCAAGATCCTCTCATACTGTGAAAAATTACCACTTTTTAAGGAGTTCATCTATATTTCCTCATGGTTTAAATAATTTTTCAACTACGTAAAAACTGTGAAAGACTAAGAATTCGCTAAAAAGAGTATCTAACTCTATGTCTTGTATGCAAAACTATTTTACAAAGTCAGTAAATTGAGAAAAAGGAGTTGTAAGTTATAAGCAAAAGCTATTCGAATATTGAAATTTATTATATTAAACTGAAAGTTATTTTCGAGATAACTAACAACACTCGACAAAAATTTAAGCCTTCTTTTTAAATAATTTAAGCTCCATCATATTATCGCAAGTGATACGTAACGACGCGGCGATATGCCCATAAAACGTTTGATCTTTTTGTTGTATTAATTTCTTGGGCATATCAAACATTATCTAAAACATGTCAACTATAATTAAATTATTTTCTTCTTATTTTTTACAGTACAGTTTAAGGAAGTTCCAACGTTATGTAAAAACCTTAAGAAAATACTAAAGTGTTTTGTTTGAATAGAAAATTCAGTACAAATCAGTACAAATTTTGAAAAGTCAGGACATTAGCGTACTGATTGAAGAAATTAATAAAATCAGTACAAGAGTTGAAAAATCAGTACTGTACTGATACTACCGTACTCAAAGCGCTCAAAGTTTTCCATGTATTTTTATATGGGAAAAATTAAATTTTTTCGTAGAAATGGTATAGAATTCTTGAAAATCAATACCTTTCGATCGAAAAACTCTGGTTCTCTTCCGGATACTTTCAATAATATTACCCAATTGTTTATTTAACCATTTTTTAATACTAACGATTTTTTTTTGGTCACCCCATTGCATTCGGGGTTTTTGTATGTTTTTGGCGGACCTATGAATTATAGTTGCGATGAAAAAAATGGTTAAATAAACAATTTGGTATTATTATTGGGAATCTCCTGCAGATAAACAGAGTTTTCTGGTAGAAAAATATTGATTTTTAAGTATTCTATACCATTTCTACGAAAGGTTGTTTTTTCCCGATATAAAATACATGGAAAACTTTGGGCGCATTGAGCGACCTCTAAATATTTTTGATTTCAAAATAAAAATATAACGGTATAATTTTTTCGGTATAGGACAATCGTAGGGGGTGAGAGCATAAAAATTCCGAATTTACTTTTTCACATGCATTTTTGGACCACCCTAATGTGCATACATACTTAAATAAATTCATATTTTGCTTCTTTGATTGTATGATATTTAGAGAACTACTACTTCATAGTGAATCGGAAGACTTTTACCGTCATTCAATTGCTTGTTGGGCACTTTCACTTCACTGCAATTTACAAATGCCATATGGTTGACCAAATGATTTTTGCTCTAACAATGCAATGCTTTGTTGCACTTAATATAGGAAATTTTCCATATTTTGCCATTAACAATAGCATTGCGAATTTTACCACCATTATTTGGCTATTAGTGAAACAAACATCATCACTGGCGCACCAGATGTAATGGATGTGGAACTCAATCGGAAGTTCAAAGTACTTTCCTACATACATACATTTCTATGTACTTATGTATGTATGTAGATATATTGATTTAAGGTGAGGACGCCTGAACAAGCCTGTGGGCGTTGTCTAATCGACCTTCACCTTAATAAATTGCTTATAATAAACTATTTACTACTGAGAAGGCCCAATGATTTTGAAACCGATTTGAATGATCTAGGCGGCCGTAAGTAAATTTTACAAAATTTTAAGAAAATTTTAAAAAAGTAGTCACATTCGATAGCGAACATTCCGAAGAACCTTTTCCAGCCCCTCACACCTTCACCGTTGACAAGAAATATTTTTTTTAAATGTAGTTATAGATTGTCATACAGGAGATAATGATTCAATCAAGTATTACTGTTTCTTATCATTCTACCAAGCAAAAGTTCAATTTAAACGTTTCGTAAATAACGGGTTTTTAAGAAGTATTTTTAGCAATTGCTATTGAATATTAAGGAATTTGTTATATTCTCGGAATAGATACGGTTAGAATTCTTTTTTGGATTGCAAGTTTAATAGCTTGACTAATGTAGTGTGAAATAATTGCAGATAAAATGTATATCCTTTACTTAGAAAGTGTATTAAAGACAAATCTAAAAAATCCAACTGGCATAAAATTCCTATTTGATCACTAAAGTTAAACTTTTTAGAATAATTTTAAGTCACTAAAATATGAATAAATAGCGATGGTGACTGGGTAGCTGCAAGCATTGATCTGGATAAAATCAGCTTCTAGGTAGCCTCTGCCTACATGACCTATGAAAAGGACGTACCACCAGATGTGGTTCGGACATTGGTGAAGGGAGCAGGCTATAAGAAAGAGCCACTGGTTGTCTACTGTGACGCGAATGCCCCACAGGAGCACGGACAATAATGCTAGAGGTAAGTCGTTACTAGGTTTCATTCTAGGAAGTAAATTTAGTGTCATGAATTTAAGCTCAGAGCCGACCTTTATAACAAAGAGTAGAGAAGGAGTTTTTGATACAACCCTGACTTTGGACATGTTCGCCCATAAAATCAGGAGATGGAGAGCCTTGAACGAAAAATCTTACTCTGACCGTCGACATATTAAATTTGAAATAGATCTTGAATGAAACTGCGAAGCGTAAATCCTGGCAAAGTTATTGCAAGGGAATTGAGGAAAGCACGGAAGCTGCAAAATGACGAAAAAATTTCGCAAAGTCGCCATGCAAGTTTGGCTATCTCAAGAGTCAAGGGAACTCATGGACTACGACGAGCGAGGAATCATTAGGTCTCCTCCTGGACGCTGACTTCCCAGGAAACAAGCCGGTGGAACATAATAGCCCCACGAATGATGAGGGGCAAACAGAACTAAGAAATCGACTGATTATAATAAACCTAGTAATGGGAAAATACGTGGCCTCCACTTCAGCGCTCAGACTAAAAAGTATTGGTCTATGGATGGACGGCGGTTCGGCCACGCTTCCATACATCACACTCTGGATAGTTATGAGCAAGAATTTGACTACTCCGCTCCTAAACCAACCTTCGATAGACTCTTTAAATAGATAAGAAAAAGTGTTTATCAGTCCCTAAAGAGAGGATATTGCGATGGTCACGGCTTGTGTAACCGGTCATTGGCTATTTGGCAAGCACTCTTCAAGACTAGAAATATTTTCCCGCGAATATTGCAGAAGTTACAGAGAAGAGGAAGAAACCGTAGAGCACTTCCTCTACAGTTGTGCAGCTTTGCCCAAGAGAGCAGGCTTTTTAGGTAAGCCCTTCTTTAGCTCTCTTAGAGAATTATCAGGCGTAGGAATAATGCCAATCCTACGATTTATAAGAGCTTCCCGTGTTCAGCAATGGTCGATTATTGACACCGACTTCCACACCAACCTAACCTAAAATATGAATCCATTTTTTCCGAAAACGTTTGTATCGTGGGGGAGTTGGGGTTTAAAGAAAAGACTTTGAT
>NW_023473476.1:0-3760 GCF_013731165.1 Rhagoletis pomonella
TGTGCATACATATCTATGTAGGTATAATTTTTTAATGTTCAATAATTTCTTATAAAATTTCAACTTATACACTTAGGTCTATTTTTATGCGGATTTGAATTTATGCGGGTTTTCAAACCCTTTTTCGCTGTAGCGATTTTGCTTTTTTGAGAGCTTTTATTACTTTTATTTTTATGTGTAAGGGGCAATGCATCTGATAAATAATTTGTCTTTGTATTCTTACATACAAGTAATTACTAAGTAATTCAGCTAAGTAACTATGTTCTCTTCTTCTTATTTTTTGGCGCTGTAACCGCCTAAGCGATTTCTCCTCTGTGCCAACTGACGCCAATTGAAAACGCCAATGAAGCCAAGTCCTTCTACACCTGATCTTTCCATCACAGTTGTGGCCTCCCTCTTCCTCTGCTACCACCAGCGGGTTCCGAGTTGAATACTTTCGGAGCTGGAGCGTCGGTGTCCATTCGAACGACATGACCAAGCCAGCGGAGCCGCTGTGTTTTAATTCGCTGCACTATGTCCATATCGTTGTAAAGCTCATACAGCTCATCGTTCCATCGTCTGCGGTACTCGCCAACGCGTAAAGGCCCGTAAATCTTCCGCAAAATCTTTCTCTCAAACACTCCAAGAGCCGCCTCATCGGATGTTGTCATTGTCCATGCTTCTGCGCCATATACCAGCACGGGCATGATGAGTAACCATGTTACATATGTATAAATGAGAATATAATATTTATAAAAATCATTATTTTGTCTTTCATTTCATAAATGAGTAGGACATTAGCATTTTCAAATGAATATTCCGGGTTTAGTCCCCATACATATGCATGTATATGGGCAAATCTAAAAAATAGGTACACTCCCAAAAAAAAAAACATATTTTTAAATTTGTAAGCACACCTATATTTGGTATATCATTTTATTCGTACTCTCTTAATAAATCGATTAATATAAGTGTAATTCATTTTCATCTAGTGCTTCAAAAGTTAGACGAGGAATAAACATGAAATAGAAAACAGAAGAATAAGCTGGGTTCAAATTACGTTGTTCGAGTTGTAAATTTTGAGCAAAGATTTTGAAAGTTGAAGTCACTTAATTGGGACGTTTTTAATTCAATGGCATCCCCCGTTTTACCAGATTGGCTCCGGTTTCCGAGATAACGGTATTTGAAATTTTTATTAAATTTTAACTATTTTATAAATAACTCCCTCAGTTTTGAAGTTATTTCACTAACAATTTGCACATAATGGTTTTTTTGATATTACAATGGGTGCACTTTAACGTATAGCTCCAATACAACTGATTACTCAGATATGTGTTTTTGCGCTATAACTCTAACTTCATATCTGAATAATAAATTGTATGCGTGCTATATGTTAAAGTGAACCTATACTAAATTTTTACTTGCTTCATTGGAGAAGTTATAACGCAAAACAACGTCTCTGGACAATCAATTGTATGGGAGCTAGATTTTAGAGTGAACCAATTTCGAGGATTTTATGAGAATTGTGAAAGAGATATTAAAATACAAGCGTGTGCAAAATTTTAGTAAAATATCTTCAAAACTGAGGTAGTTTTTTTTATAAAATAATTAAAATTTAAGCAAAGTTTCAAGTACTGCTATCTCGAAAAGTCGAGCCAATAGGGCAAAATTTAGAAGGGCCATTGAATTTAGAAGGCTTCATTTAAGTAAGAGCAACTATCAGAACCTTTGTTGAAAATAAGTTGCTTTGATACCACGCTCGAAATATTCTGACTACAAGAAGGAGCATAATTGAAAGCATGATGAAAGCATAGTAAGGTACTCAACTCGTCGGCCATGATTTTTTTTTTTTTTGAAGTTTGCCAACATTTTAAAATCATATAAAAATGAGAGTAAAAAAAAGAAATTGTTCAAAGTTGATGTTTGAGATTGAAAATGAGAATGTGTGTGTGAGTTTGTGTGTAAACTTTTAAAATTCAATTGCTTGCCAACGTCAAGAATTTGAAAAATTCCTCTCCGCGGTTCTAGCTTCCTATTTTTTTATCATGATTAAAAGTACTAAATCGAGGTTTTTACACACTTCTAGAGAACATTTTTTGAAGCAATTTACAGGTATATGCAACTATATAAGGACTAGTATCTTCTTCTTCTTATTTGGCGCTGTAACCGCCTAAGCGATTTTGGCCGAGTCTAAAACAGCACGCCAGTCATTTCTCTTCTGTGCTAACTGACGCCAATTGAAAATGCCAAGTGAAGCCAAGTCCTTCTCCACCTGGTCTTTCCAACGCAGAGGAGGCCTTCCTCTTCCTCTGTTCCCAGCATCGCGGCCCGCGTTGAATATTTTCAGAGCAGGAGCGTTTCTGTCCATCCGAACGACATGGCCAAGCCAGCGGAGCCGCTGAATTTTAATTCGCTGCACTATGTCTATATCGTTGTAAAGCTCATACAGCTCATCGTTAAATCGTCTGCGATATTCGCCATCACCAACGCGTAAAGGTCCGTAAATCTTTCGCAGAATCTTTCTCTCGAAAACTCCAAGAGCCGCCTCATCAGATGCTTTCATTGTCCATGCTTCCGCGCCATACACCAGCACAGGCATGATGAGTGACTTATAGAGTGTGATCTTTGTACGACGAGAGAGGACTTTACTTCTCAATTGCCTACTCAGCCCAAAGTAGCACTTGTTGGCAAGAGTGATTCTCCGTTGGATTTCAAGGCTGACATTATTATTGGTGTTAATGCTGGTTCCCAAATAAACGAAGTCGTCTACTTTTTCAAACTTGTAACTGTCAACAGTGACGTGGGTGCCAAGACGCGTATGCTCTGACTGTTTGTGTGCTGACAGGAGATACTTCGTTTTGTCCTCGTTCACCACCAGACCCATTCGCTTTGCTTCTCTATCCAATCCCGAGAAGGCAGAACAGACGTAGCCCTTGTTTTTACCGATAATATCGATGTCGTCGGCATACGCCAGCAATTGTACGCTCTTATAAAGTATTGTGCCTGAGCGGTTCAGTTCTGCGGCTCTTATTATCTTTTCCAACATAAGATTAAAGAAATCACACGAAAGGGGGTCCCCTTGTCTGAAACCTCGTTTGGTATCAAACGGCTCGGAGAGGTCCTTCCCTATTCTGACGGAGCTTATTTTTAAAAAATAAGGACTAGTATATTGCTAGATATTTTTGGAATAAAAATTCGCTCAAGATTGCAGAATATTTTATCTTTAAAAGTTGGCTTATTCTGAAAGCACACCTCTTGCTCAGGTATCAAATTATTCGCAATTGTTTGTAGAATACATACTTAAAAAGTTCTTAAAATTAAATGCTTCAAAAACTATACGTGATAAACCGAAAATTTAGAAAATTGTGAAATGTGGAGTTACAACTTTGAGTTGCTTGCCATTTCGTTATTTTTTAATGCACACTTTTCTTATCTACATATAAAGTATACACATAAGTGCTAAATGCCCATTAAATTTCAAATCAGAATATGGTGTGCTTCAAAAGTTATGACAATTATTTTTGCCCCTCTTAAAAATTACATAAAATATTTACTTGTTTTCACTATTTTTATTTTTTTTATTTAAACACCTATAACTCAAAAGTTATGCAGCAAATTGATCCAAAATTTTTTTGTGGCTTCAAGTATACGTCAATGAATTATATCCAAAAGCAACCAGCTTGATATAGTTTTCAACAGTGAAAATAAAGCTAAATAACACCAAGGTTACATTCTTAGATTTGCCCATATACATATGTATGTATGTAGTATAATACAAACT
>NW_023473477.1:0-3759 GCF_013731165.1 Rhagoletis pomonella
CTCGGCAAAGTAATATTCTGTTCACGCTGTGAAAAAGCTTGCAACATGAAGCTAGCAACACAATTTTCATGACATTTTTAAATACACGTGATCATGTTACTTTCCAGAAGGTGTCGCGCCCGTTTTTCTCATCTCTCATCTTCATCTCTTTCTGCGTCACCAGAATTTTAGTTTATATGGCTTATACCGCTAGCTCTCGTAGCTGGATACGAGATCGTTTTCATATACCCCCATTTTTCATAGATTTGGGATTGATTTCCTTTACCTCTATTCCAGTTCTACGGTGGCATGCTGCATTTTCCAATAACCCATATTTTTCCATGAGCTTGAGATTGACATATATCCATACCAAGTTCCAGGACTCTACCATAAACACTTTCAGAGATATGCACTATGAAAAATTCGATTTGTATGGGAGGTTCCACACCCCCTTTAGATATCGGTTTTATTTTAGCCTATAACCATTCTTGGAAAATTTGTGTCCGAAATTTAAAAAAAATCGGTACAGCCGGTATGGGCATTGTGACTCCTCAAGCGAAATGAACTAATGATTACAAAAAAATGAAATCAAACATAGTAGTTGACCAAAAAAGAATATTAGCTTCATTTTCTCAACTTCTCAGAATGTAGAAAAGCTAAGAAATATATAATAAGATAGTATATATTAAAACAGCCCCCAAAACATTTACTAAAGATGCCCCTGAACTACACAAATCAGTTTGATCGAAAATTTGTTTTCATCTATTTATTTTATACTTCGCTTTTGGGTGTGTCAAAATTTCATGTGAAAACAATATGTGTTGCTGGAAAAATTTCACGGCCCATAGGTCCCAAAGTAAATTCCATTTGCTGTTAAATGGACAAAGACAATATGTATTAATAACACATCGAAATGCGTAATTTCAGTGTCAGAATCATATCAGAATCATCGTATCCGATATAGAAAACTACATTGTGAAATAATCAGATGACATGAGGACACTAAAAAAATTTTAAAATATGTTCACTAAAATTGTACTAATATTAAAATAATGATTTGGCAAGTTGTTATCGAATTTAATTTAAAATTTAAACGTTTTTAAGATAAGATATTAATTATTTTTGAAAGGTAAATATTAATACAACTATTTCATTTATAATCCCAAATTTAGGATATAAAATCTCCCACACCAAAAAACTTACAATTGGGTAACGCCGCTCCCAATTTTTCACAATTGAGCAATTGTCAAAAATCTGCTTTTTAATCAAAAAGTTGTTTATTGAAACTACCTTCTTTTTTGTATCATGCTTGTAAGTATATACGATGCTTCAAAGGCTCGAGCCCATTGCATTACTACCGTTTGTGTTATGTCACCCAAACCAATGCATTATTCCCACACTACATACTATAAAGAATTTGCTGAAAGACTTGATGGGAATATTGGAAAGTTTTACTGGCTCCAAGGATATTTCTGATTATTTATTTTTATATTTTCAGAAATTGACAATCAAGCGAGATTGGCCTCTTCCTCAATGTCGGAGTCCCCGTCTCTGGCCAATTTGCAGAATAAACAAAATCGTGATCAACAGTATTTGGCCGTGCGTTGTAATCCTGGTGGTGGCCCACCCCGAGGGTCTCATTCTAATGACTCTGGCAGTTTTGGCAAGGCTGAAGGTAATGAATACATAGAAGATATTTGTCCATATGCTACATTCCAGCTGAATAAACAGACATATAGTGAAAGCTCATATAGCGGTAATGTGTACAGTGGGCCGTATCACTCAGTACGAGGCTCATTTGTATACCACGACGTGAAGCCGGAAAACTATCATGTGAGTAATAATATTTTAAAATTTTATTCAAGAATTTAATGCTACAATGTCGAATTGATTTTATAGTCGAAGGAACCGGAGTACACAAAAGTGCGCCGAAAAGTTGGGCGCTTGCGTGACCCTCATTCGGAAAGTCAAGGTGTGTATTAGTATACAGATTTTCCATGCCAGCAGTGGCTTGATTTCTATGATATTTTCATACATTTATTTTTAAATAAATTTAACATACTATGAGAGCAAAATTTAAACAAATTTAAGATCTCATTTTGCATCTATTAAAATGAAATAACTATACATACTCATTAAACATCACTTGATCAGCCAGTACTCAGACTAAACCTTACCCATATCGAGTCCATTATTTTATTTCAACATATCCCTAGAAGTCCTTGTCCGACAAAAATGCGTATACTTTAATTTTTTATTGATAATTAAAATTATATCAGCAGACAAATCATACGATGACGAACAAAAGAATTGGAACAGTGAATTTTTCGCAATATATGCAAAGTTTTTTATTCTTATTTACTTTATTCCACCATAAAACGTAAAAACCAAATCTCCAAACTTTGTACAAAACTCAGGAAAATTCAATAAATTTGCAACTTTTTATTCAGATTTTTTAGAAAACTCTAAGGATGCAGTTTTATAGCCCAATCGATTTTAGTATAGAAAGTCCAAGTTTGAGGTTGCTTGAAAATCACGTTGATTTTTGGCAATTTTTTTACGCAGGGTCTTCCATTCAAAGTATATACTTATGTTCGACAATTCTGTGATCATAAGCAATAGCCGCCTAAGTTGAAAAATCTGAATTCGGTAAAAAAAAGGTTTTAAACATTTGGATTGCAATGTTAGCCTTATGGGAAAACCAACATATTTTCGCCTATTACTTTTTAAGTAGCCTAGCTGGCGAGATGGCGATTTCACATACGCATGGAATAGTGGTTGAAGAATACGATAGCATATATAACTCCATTCTTTCTTAAGTCGACTTAGGCGGTTATTGCTTGTGACCACAGAATCATTTTTTGTATGGAGAAAATGAGCAACACCTTCCACTAAAAAAATTGCCAAAAATCAACGCAATTTTCTAGGAACTTCAAACTTGCACTAAAATTTAATGGGCTATAAAACTGCATTCTTAGAATTTTCCTAAAAAAACTGAATAAAAAGTTGCAAATTAGTATGCAAATTTATTGAATTTTCCTGAGTTTTGCACAAAGTTTGATGATTTGATTTTTATGTTTTTTGGTGGAGCATGAACTATATTTTTACAAAAAATTATCGCAAATAAATAAGAATGAAAAATTTGCATATATTGCGAAAAAAGCACTGTGCCAATACTTTTGTTCGTCACGGTATGTATACATACATTCATATGCATAAGAACGCCACACCACGTTTAAAATTGTTTTGATAAAAGGACAGCAATTCAAAAACTCTTTGAGTTCTTTAAATTATTGGGTATATAATATGTATGTATATATAGCACAGGTTTTAAAAAGTGTATTACACTTAAAAAAATCCGCATAAAAAAGTTCTTTACTTTCATACAAAAACAGGGGATGCGTTCCAGCATTTTCAAAAGCCGCATAACTTCAGACACTTCATGCAAAAAATTCTAAAAAACCGCATATAAAAATCCAGAGAGGCAATATTAAGCAAAAAAAAAACAATTTATTTCTTCACTATTGTAACTTTGCGCACAACAAAGTATGTATGTATTTTTTATAATTGAATTAAAGTTTCAAGTATGAATTTATTACAAATTAAGTGAAAATCATTAAATCACGGGACACGGCCACATGTGCAAGTCACGGCATCCGAACGGAAAAGAAAGAGGGCGAGCCTCGTTGACAGAACTGGAAAGACGAACGAGACATGGCAAAACGCAAGCAGAAAAACTGTGTTGCCAGATGTATTCTAGTTTTCGGTTACGATACATCA
>NW_023473478.1:0-3758 GCF_013731165.1 Rhagoletis pomonella
AAAATCAATTAAAAATAAATTAATTAAAGGAACCGAAACTCGGCTCCAGAGACCTGAAAAACAGTCCCAGCAGAACCGAAGCACGAATGCAAGAAACCAAAAAAACGATTTAGAGGAACCGAGAAATGTTCTCGAAAAAACGAAAAATGAGTCCAATGAACTACAAGCCATTCCAAAAAAAAAAAACCGGATATGGTTTCTACAGAACCGAAAATCGACCCGAAAGAAGCAAAAACGGATTCAAAACAGACGAAAAATTTACAAAACTCTTCCACTAATTTCGTTCGAGTTGACAAACAAAAATTTTTTTCCTTGAATGTAATATTTTGCTAGTTTTCTTCTTCATCTTTGATGTTTTCAAGTCGCTTTTAGCGACTAAATTTTAATTAAAATTTGTTTGATATTTTTTATAAAAATATGGGTCATGCTTTAACAAAAACTATATAAATCACACTTTCAAACTTTATACAGAACTTAGAAAAACTTCTAAAATTTTTATCTAAATTTCGAGATTTTTAATCAGAATTTTTAGAAATTTTTTGGGTATGCAGTTAACAAGACTATACATTTTTTCTAAAATAAGTGCAAGTTTTGAGCGGTTTAAAACCGAATTGATTTTTAATAATTTTTTTTTTTACTGACGGCTTTTACGGTTTTTTCCATATACATAAATAGCAAAATTTAGGAAAACTGGCATTGGCCTTTTTATTTTTTTTTGCACACGGTCTAGCGCATATTCTTCCATAAGAAATTCATGTTTATAAAGAAAAAAATGCAAAACGCTGTCAAAAAAAAAATTATTAAAAATCAATGCGATTTTTTAGGCGCTCAAAACTTGCACTTATCTTACTAGAATTTTATGCGATACAAAATTGGAGAAATTCTGTATAAAGTTTTAAAGTGTGAGTTATACAGTTTTTGTTAAAGCACGAACCATATTTTTATAAAAAATATCAAAAAAAACTTTAGCTTGAAAAACATCGTAAATATTAAAAACGAAACACCATTTACCCATTCGTGACCGCAACTGCAGATATCTGAAGATTCTCAGAGTATTTAATTGGGCACAGCTGATGGGACCATATAGTCAGAATTTAGTATATGGCTTGAACCGAGGTAATTTAGAATATTTTTTTTTTTGAGAATTTCGGACCCTAGCTAGACAAAGGTTAGTTAATTTAAGAGAACAAAAAATGACACTGAAGATGGCGCAATGCCGAAACCGGTTTGTCTGCAAACCAAACTTGACAAGGGATGACGGAAATTCGTTCCAAAATAAATAATTTAAGACACCTTGGTTCGAACATTTAATAAAAAGGAATTCACCGACCTTGGTACCTAGGTCCATTTAGTATGTACTAGGTAAGCTGCAGGTGTCTTGGGCATTCAGGATTGTGGACTCTCCTTAGGGATACAAAGGATCTTTTAGACCACGCTACACTACTCAAAAAAATATTTAGTTTAATAAATTTAGACATCTAAAATCTTATACTAAGTATTTCCCACTCTCATTTCATTGTGCGCTGTAAGTAAGCTAGTAAGTCGGCACGTTCGTCTGCAAAGCTCAAACGATGCTGTTAGTGTTGATGGGGGTTGATGCCATCATCATCATGGACAACAAACAACCGACAACAATAGAAAAACAGCAATAGCAGACAGCTACTTAACGCGCATGGCGCACAGGTGAAACGTACGTTTTTCCCAAGCACGTCTGCTACGCTGCTGGCTGGCATCAAAGTGGTTATAAGCACTTACATACATATATATGTACGTATGTACGTAGTATGCACCAGCTCATTTAACTTCACCACACTACAGCTCATTTTGGTTCACAAGCTCATTGGCTACATACTCGTGCATACTTTATGCGCTTGCACGTTCGATCGAATTGCAATTTCTGCGCACGTCTGGCATCTTTCGAATTACTTGATCTGCAATAAGATGAAATGGTATGCCAACAAGAGCCACCAGCACCTCAACATAGCTGGCAAACAATCAACTAACTATTTAGACAGTCAATATGCTAGCTAGCTCGCTGTTAGTTAGGTAGCCAGCCAGCCAGCCAGCCTGCCAGCCAGCCAATGAGGCAATGAGCTGATGCAGCGTCGCACCAGTGGCACACTCACCTGTGCAAGCAAACAACCAAACAACCAGCTATTTAAGTAAGGAGTCATGAAGACAGTCAGTTGGTCAGTGTTGGTCAGTTAGTATTTGTTGTTGTTGTGTTTCTTTTTTTTTATTTTTTTGCATTTTTTTTATTATTTCGCAAACGTACTTACTTTTAAGTTGCACGCCTGTCCACGGAATGCGGCTAGAGCGAATTTTTACGACGGCCGCATCTGTGCAGGGTGTTCATTGGACATACATTCCTAAATGTGCAGACACTTGGCAATACATACATAACTACAATGTGAACAAATACGGATTCTCTGCTGTTTTTTTTTAAGTTTTTTTTTCTTCTATGTAGGTATATTTCCATCGCTTATTGGATATATTTAGTTACTTGTAGATATGTTGTTGTTAGTGTTATAAAGATAGTGTTCTGCGCTTGTTTGGCATACTTTCTCATTTTATTGGCAGTTTTTTATGCTTAAGCTGCGCATAGCAGAATTTATGCATCGATTAAGCTGTATTGTTGGCCTTTGTGTTCTGCTAATACAAATCTACTCAGTGGCGCTATAGGTTAATGGCGCAATTTATTTAGTGATTTACACTTGATGTGGGCGCATCAAAATAAAAGGATTAATTTAGATTAAAGTTTTCTCCAACCGTTAGATTAAATTGGGCTGGTGCGAGGTGTCCAAGATTTCTCTTATCAAAAGTAGTTATCTCTTAGCACAACACGATTATTATACATCGTAAAAGTCTCCACCGATTTTCGAAATCCTCTTATGTTAAAATAATTAAGTTTTTAAAAAATCCTTTAAAATTTTGTAATGAAAAATAAAGCAAGCCATGGAGAAAGAAAAGGTGGCCGTAGGTTGCTTTATGGGCTTTGATAACTTTCTAATAGAAAATTTCGTCCGGCGCAAAGGTAACGACGTCGCTAAGGACGACAAAATAAGGACTTCCTGAGTGACAAGGACTTCGATGTTCAGATATATGTACTGCTAGCCAAAATAGTAAAACATCTTTCATAAGCCAAATGAAATACAGATGGCAAGACAGTTCAAAAGACTTTTGTTATTCTAGCACAAAAGCCTTAGATTAGCCTCTCATTAGTCACTCGTGGTGAAAAGCTCTTTTGCCAAAAATCACTTGCGAGTGTGCAAAGCACTGTTGTGCCATGCCAGAGATTCGGGTTCGAGTCCTCGGTGAGCGAATTTTTTATTCAATAAATTTTTTAAAAAGTTATTTATTTTTTTTATCTCAAATTTTTTAATCTCATTGAATTATTACTTTATTTATTTTTTGTTAATTTAATTTATTTTTTAATTTAAATTTCTTTTAATTTTTTGTTTTTATATTAAAAAAACCTTTTTAATTTCGTTTATGTAATTTTTAGAAAGAACTTTTTTTTTTTTTTTATTACATTCCTTTTTTTTAATTTCATATTTATTTAATTTTCTGATTTTCTTGTTTAAAAAATGAAGTTGTTTTTAATTTAAAAAGAAAAAGATTTTTTTTTTTTTTTTTGGTACACTTGTAGGCTGGTGTGATCTACCTTCGTTGCCCAACGTTTCGCTGAAATTTCCAGCATCATCAGGGGCCAAAGAGGGAAATGACGAGATACACTTTGGAAAGCTTAAGAATATTAG
>NW_023473479.1:0-3758 GCF_013731165.1 Rhagoletis pomonella
TGGAACGAATTTCCGTCATCCCTTGTCAAATTTGGTTTGGAGACAAACCGGTTTCGGCGTTGTGCCATCTTCAGTGTCATTTTTCGTTCTGCATAATTTTTGTTGGTTGCTCGTATTTATACTCCTTGTTAACTACCTCTTTCTTTTGTTAGGTACGTCTTTTTAGTTTTGCAGTGTTTGCGGTACTCAATAGGTAGATGAATTGTTTTGGCTCGTTTTTGACGGCAGGTAGAAGTCCGTGATTTTTACCCCCTTGGTTTTTGCAGTCGGTGTATTCCCTTACATATCTGTCCTTAATATTTTCTTGTTGTCATTCTTCTTCTTGTACAGTAGTTTTAGAGGTTCAAACAGTACGTCCGATGCAGTATTTATTTGCTCATTTATTATTTGTCCTTTGAAGGTCTTCTGTTTATATATTTCCATATTTTCTAATATATTCAATCTTTGTCCTTTATGTTGTACACGGAGAAGTTCTGTTGTTTGTCCAATCTTCATTGGTGTGCATTTATTTTTGATCATGTGATTCGCGAAGTTCGATTCTATTGCAGCCTCTGGTTTTCGTTTTTTCTTATTATAATCCCTTATGTGTTCTCGATACCTTGTTCTTATATTTCGCCCTGTTTGTCCTATGTAACTGTGTCGGCACTCACAGGTTAACTTGTAAACACCCTGTTTATCTAGCGGGTCTTCCTCGCTTATTTTCTCTTTCAATATATTTCCCACTGTGTTCCTTGTTTTAAATGATGTCTGAATGTCGTACTTATGAAAGAATTTGGCAAGTTTGTAAGATGTCTTTCCTGTGTAAGTTAGAGCTGCCCAAGTTTTTTTATTGTTTTCCTCTTTGCTAGTCTTTTTCGATTTTGTGTCCTTTCTTAACTTCCCTTTTTTAAAAAATTTGCAATTAAAAATCACTAATAAATAATTTACTACTACGAAAGGTAAAAGTGGCTCAATTCAACTAAGATTCAGCGTATAATTATTTTCGAAGGCTGCCACCCTCTAAAAATTTTAAATCGATCAATTAATAAGTTCAATAAATATGGCAACATTATGGATTCCAACCGAAAGCGGTACAAGAGCGATTTATTTCGAAAATATTCTTTAAGGAGGCTGCCACCTTATAAAAAAGTCAAAATCAGTTTAACTAATAAGTTAAACGTAATATTTTGAGGTAGGTATGAAACCAGAGAGGCCTTGAGAAATCTATTCTGCGTCTATTTCGAAAAAAAGTTTGACTGGTTTTGCCGCCATAATAGGATAATCAATTTAAATGACAAATTAAAAGAAATCCTTCCCATATTAAAAATGTGAAAGTTTGTGATATGCATATACATGACCTGGATTAATATACTACCTATAGAAAATTTTGTTTTGGAGGAGGATTGCCAGCTGCTTAAAAATTTAAATATTTTTTTTCAAATTATAAGTTCCAAGAAATTTTTTTAGTATGAACACCAAACGTCAAGTATTTAAAAAAACCTTTTTAACAAAAACATTTTGAATAGGATTGCCACCTATTTAAAAATTATAAATTTAATTTAAAAGTAAGTAGTACTTCATTATTATAACATGGGTTGCTAATGAGTGAAGTTTAAGAAAACTTAATTTTGAAAAGGCTTACCAGCTGTTTAATAGTCAAATCATATTTTTCCAGAAGTTAATTAAGCATTACCTACATGTCGACCAAAACAAGTGTTAGAAAGCTTAGTTGCAAAAATATTTTTAAATAGCATTGCCGCTTGTTTTGAAATCAATTTAAATTAGATCAATAAGTTAAATGAAACAAAACAAAATGATGTCAAGTTAAATAAAAATTGTATATTTTAGAAGGCTATATTTCGACACAATTTTAAAAGATGCTGCCACATGTTTGAGAATATAATTAAATTTAAGCAGCGGAATAACTTAACACAGTGCGTAGGCAACTGGCTGAGTCAGCTGGATATGGATGTCAAATGAGATATATTTAAAAAAAAACTTTATTTTGAAGAGGGTTGCCACCTGTTTAAACTTTAAATTCAAGTAATAAACTATTACAATAATTTCAATCGAAATTCAATTTAAGTGAACATTTTCAAAATGGAATATCTTTCGTCTTTACAGTAGCAAAGATTTTCCACATTTTCCAAAATCCAAGCTATTTATTCTGCTTGAGCTAAATGAAATATAACAATGAGACATTAAAACAAATATAACAATGCTTTTATGCAATTAAAAAGTGGTTTAAAATTTTCTACGAGGCAGATCCCAAGCCCAGCGCTCAAACTTTTGCTGCGACGGCTTTTAACTGAATACACTCCGCTGCAATCGCTTACTGCGCCATACCTAATAAAAAAAAGCGTTGAGCTGAGCGTTTTCTGACGTCTAGCGTTAACGCTGAAATGCCATACCTAAACAAAAGCGGCAACGCCACGTCAAATGAGGAAATAACACCAACAATAAGCAAAGGTTTGTTTGTGTGAACTACGAAAATTACAGTTTCGCAGTGCAGCCAACTTCACATCCTTACGCCCTGTCAAAATTGGATTTTCTAACCGCTAAGCGTTGAATTTTTTGACAGTTAGACAACAATAACGCTTTTGTTTAGGTTTGGTTGTTAGGTAGTTAAAGCGCCAAAGAATAAGAAGAAGAAGTGGTATCAGAAGAGGAATGTGGTTTTCTCTGCTATGAAAATACTTCATAAGAGAAGAAGAATACCTATAGAACGCATATTCGCTGCCGTTTCATCTCTTGCCTTTCTTTTAGCTTCTATATAACAACAAATAATTTCACATTTCTCTTTAAAGTCAGCCACACACCTTTACCTAACCTCTTGATGCAATATTTTCCACTAACCTCATTGTTATAAACTAAATCCAGAATTTTTTTATAAATTATTTCAAAATATTTGCAAATCATCTTCTACAATTCAAGGTTTTTCCTCACCAAACTAACATTAATCTTCATCATTATCCAATGACCGTCATGTACTTTTCAATAGTTACGAAAAATCAGTGGCATTAAAGCACAGCGCACACTGGGTTCAGTGTAAATAAAATTGAAAAATAAATAAATATTAAATATATCGATGACCCTTTTGCTATAACTACACAACTCAAATGCTAAAAAATTTTGAGAAGAGACAATTAGATTTTTTCCATTTCATAATTTAGCAATACTTAATATGTCTTAGAATGTAATTACTGTGGATTATTTGAAGTCATTTTGTAGCGAAATTTTCTAGGCTTCCAAAGTAATGACTGCCCTAGAATTATGTGGTAAGCAACTTCGCTCTTTAGCTCTGGAATTGTCTTGGCACGTGGCCCCAGACAAAAGAGTCCAATGGTGTCAAATCGCAAGATCTCGGTGGTCATTTGACCTCGTTTTTTCGTCATGCGCCGGTTTGGCAATTGACATCGTTTTATTGAAACCACATTTCGCTCAAATGCATGTCATCCTATTCAGGTTATAAAAAAAGCTTGTTATCATGACACAATAACGTTCACTAAAAAAGTACGTACCGATGAATCGGCCAATCCAAAAACCCCACCAATGGTTATGGTAGAAGGAAAATTATCCCTGAAAATGAAAGGAGAAAAGTTAAGGTCCTCATATGTCTACGCCGACAAGCAAGTATATCAAGGACTTATGTTACACATTTTCTATAATTTACAGCAGAACTAATAGTACAGTGGAATCGCGATAGTTCCTATTCCATTAATTGGAAAATCGCAACATTTTTGATCGCCTCGTTAATTGGTATTTCTTTTGCTATGCAA
>NW_023473480.1:0-3758 GCF_013731165.1 Rhagoletis pomonella
TTTGCATGAAATTTTGCACATAGATAGCTTATGACCTAGGTTAGAAAGTAGGCTACTTTTTTAAGAGTTGCCACCTGTTAGAAATGTTTAATTTAATTAATACGCGGAAATGAGTGAACTGATTTGCATGGAAGTTTTCACACAGATAGCTTATGAGCTAGGTTGAAAAATAGGCTACTGTTTTAAGAGTTACCACCTGCCAAAAAAGTTTAATTCAATTAATACGTGCAAAAGACTGAACGGATTTGCATCAAATTTTGCAAGCAGATAGCTTATGACCTACAGTGGAAAATAGGCAATTTTTTTGGAAGAGTCGCCACCTGTTAAAAAAGTTTTAATTAAATTAATACGCTGAAACGACTGAACAGATTTGCATGACATTTCGCACAGAGATAGCTTATGACCTATGTTGGAAAATAGGCTACTATTTTAAGAGTTATCACGTATTAGGAAACTTTAATTAAATTAATACGTGGAAATGACTGAACTGATTTGCATGAAAGTATGCACACAGATAGCTTATGACCTAGACTGGAAAATAGGCTACTTTTTTTAAGAATTGCCACCTGTTTGAAAATTAAATTTTGCTCAAAGATGGTTTATGACCTGGATTGAAAAATAGGCTACTTCCTTAACCGGTTTTCCGATCAGAACGGAATTTAGTACACTTACTACGGATTTCGGAAGGATGGTCTTAGACTGAAAGTAAGTCCGATAACTCAAGGCCCCTCCCATACAAATTGGAATTTTCATATTACATACATATCTCTGGAAGTATTTGTGGGAGAGAACTGAAACTTGGTATAGTGATATGTATGTGAAATCAATGTTGGCATTAATCGATTGATGTTTTAATTAGTTAGTTAATTCGATTAAATTCAATCTGATTACAGTTAATCATGATTAATTTTAATCCGACTAAACAGTTAACCGTACCGCGATTAAAAAATTAATTTTTAATCATTAACTCTTAATTTGATCAAGTAGGTTTGGTGATTAATTAAGTTATGCTGGAATTTTCCTGTGCACACAAAGCAAGTTAATCCAGTATGGCTAAGTCGGGTTTCCTCATCAATCTAAGCAATTTGGTGTGCATTTTCATTAAGATATATGTATACCAACAAACGTTTTACAAACTAGGTTTGTAAAAGTTCCCAGTTTATGTATTACTAATAACAATAATTATTATTTTTTTATATTACGTGCTTTTTATAAGCGTAAAACACAAAATAATTACTATAACTGGTGTTTGGTTTCAAACTCGGACAAACTAGACAAATTAATCAGATTTTATTTTTAATTGGATTAACGATTAATGTTTTAAATTAATTAAACGTAATCGCAGCCAGCGATTAACGATTAAAAAATGTTATCATTAATCGTACAGTTGATTACGACTAATTAATTTTAATCGTCAAAGGCGATTAACATTTTAATCGTTAATTTTTAATCGTTAATCAGATTAACAGTTTGCCAACACTGTGTGAAATCATGTTCATATTCACGGAGAAAAATGGACGTTTTTGGAAAAGAGGCGTAGCACCTCCCATACTGACTGAAAGTTTCATATTGCATATCTCTTCAAATGTTTGGGGTAAAGCACTCAAGCTTGGTATGGAAATACATATGTATGCATGCATGTATGTGAAACTAATACCATACTCATGGAGAAAAATGAGAGTTATTGGAAAAGGTGGTGTGGCAACTCCCATGCAAATTGATTTTTCAATGCTGCATATCTCTGGAGGTGTTTATTGCAGAGGACTGGAACTTGGCACCGAGATGTGTATACAAAATTAATCCCATACTCATAGAGAAGAATTTGTGTTATTCGAAAATGGGACATGGTACCTCCCGTACAAATTTAATGTTTTATACTGCATATCTCCAGAGATGTTCATGGTAGAGTACTGGGACTTGGTACTGGGGTATGTAAAATCAATTCTAAATTCATGGAAGAAGATTAGGGTTATAAGAAAAAATGGGCGTGGCACTTCCTGTACAAATTGACTTTTTCTTGCCACATATCCCTGGAAGTGTTTGTGGAAGACAGAATAAATTTCATTAAATGGAAAAGGGAGAGCCGGGTTCGACCTTATAATCTAAAGCTCTCTTGAGGCATTTGCTACAGTAATGAGAAGCGGTATTTTATCAAGGCCAGGTTACTAAATTTGAGTTGGAAATATTAGAACTCGCCGTGGCACCTCCAAGAAGGTTTCACGTTCACGCGTCGTATACCTGGAAACCTTTTAAGGTAAACTTAGAGGGAGGAGAGAGGAGATTTTATAATTTCATAGTTTTAAACGGCCTAAATACCTTAACTCGCTTAGAAAATAACGAGCTATAACGAAATGGGCACAGAAATAAAATCTAACATCATTAAATTATTTTTCCTATTTGTATAAAAGCGCGGGGTGAAAGCCGCGGGTATAAGCTATCTAATCTAATCTAATCTAATAATCTAATCTAATAAATATTATAAATGTGAAAGTTTGTATGTTTGGATGTTTGGGAAATCATCACGCGGAAACGACTGCACGGATTTGCATGAAATTTTGTACGCAGATAGCTTATGGGCCAGATTGGTTAATAGGCAATTTTCTTTTAAGAGTTGCCACCTGTTAAAAAAGTTTGATTTATTTAATATGCGGGAACGACTGAATGGATTTGCATGAAAATTTGCACACAGATAGCTTATGACCCAGATTGGAAAATAGGCTACTTTTCTTAAGAGTTGCCACCTGTTAAAAAAGTTTCATTAAATTAATACGCGGAAATGACTGAATGGATTTGCATGAAACTTTGCAAGCAGATAGCTTATGACCTACAGTGGAAAATAGGCTAATTTTGTGGAAGAGTTGCCACCTGTTAAAAAAGTTTAATTAAATTAATACGCGGAAACGACTAAGCGGATTTGCATGAAATTTTGCACATAGATAGCTTATGACCTAGGTTAGAAAGTAGGCTACTTTTTTAAGAGTTGCCACCTGTTAGAAATGTTTAATTTAATTAATACGCGGAAATGAGTGAACTGATTTGCATGGAAGTTTTCACACAGATAGCTTATGAGCTAGGTTGAAAAATAGGCTACTGTTTTAAGAGTTACCACCTGCCAAAAAAGTTTAATTCAATTAATACGTGCAAAAGACTGAACGGATTTGCATCAAATTTTGCAAGCAGATAGCTTATGACCTACAGTGGAAAATAGGCAATTTTTTTGGAAGAGTCGCCACCTGTTAAAAAAGTTTTAATTAAATTAATACGCTGAAACGACTGAACAGATTTGCATGACATTTCGCACAGAGATAGCTTATGACCTATGTTGGAAAATAGGCTACTATTTTAAGAGTTATCACGTATTAGGAAACTTTAATTAAATTAATACGTGGAAATGACTGAACTGATTTGCATGAAAGTATGCACACAGATAGCTTATGACCTAGACTGGAAAATAGGCTACTTTTTTTAAGAATTGCCACCTGTTTGAAAATTAAATTTTGCTCAAAGATGGTTTATGACCTGGATTGAAAAATAGGCTACTTCCTTAACCGGTTTTCCGATCAGAACGGAATTTAGTACACTTACTACGGATTTCGGAAGGATGGT
This sequence comes from Rhagoletis pomonella, assembly GCF_013731165.1. Taxonomy (NCBI): domain Eukaryota; kingdom Metazoa; phylum Arthropoda; class Insecta; order Diptera; family Tephritidae; genus Rhagoletis; species Rhagoletis pomonella. Next base: position 3,607 of record NW_023473480.1, read on the forward strand.
CTTAGACTGAAAGTAAGTCCGATAACTCAAGGCCCCTCCCATACAAATTGGAATTTTCATATTACATACATATCTCTGGAAGTATTTGTGGGAGAGAACTGAAACTTGGTATAGTGATATGTATGTGAAATCAATGTTGGCATTAATCGATT
>NW_023473481.1:0-3758 GCF_013731165.1 Rhagoletis pomonella
CCCCGTATTAGTATTCTTCTTCGTGTTCTGCTCGTCTTCGCATTATCTTCATCTTCGGATTTGCGCATAAGTTAGCTTAGAATTCTGAAACAGCTGGCAACCCTCCTAAATATCGTTAAGAAATAAATCTCTTGCGTCTGGTATTTTGATGAATTAATTTAAATTTCCCCAATTTCTCCTACCTGGGCCCGCCACTGGTACACATACACACATATAAAACAGGGCACTACTGATTTTGGTGCGGAAAATGTTAAACCTGTTTTCGATCGATTGTGTTGTGCTGATTACGAATCGTTTTCTTTATTTGCCAGGACTTCTGGAATTTTGCATAAAACACGATTCATTTAACATTTTGACGCCGGTTTTCTCAAAATATAGAGCTGATGGAAACTTTATTCTTACAGTTTCGTAATCAGCACAAAAAAAGTATATCAAAAGCAGCTTTAATATTTGCCGCACTCATTTTTGTTCCAATTTTTTTGGCCTGTGTAACCAACTCAATATTTTGTGATTTTTGTAAACCCCACGACCGCACCTGAAGGAAATAAGACTAGCGGACTAGATGCTTTACATAGTAAATGAAACAGAGTGTCTGCGTTGCCTGATTTAGTTTTTTTCCGTTTATTTGTTGTTAATAAAAATCAAATAAAGTGCAATATTAATTCTAACTAAGAACATAAACTATGCTTCCATTATTTGGGTAACGATTTCGAATGGCCAATTTCAACTCTCGACTCTTAGCTCTTCTGTTTTTTTAGTATTCAATTTCTCGAATTTTGTTTTTCTTATATAATGCAATAAACTTTGTTATATAGCCATCTTAAACTTAACACTTGAATAGCAAATACGTGAGAAATTTCCATTGAATTTGCATGTGCATATATAAGTGTGTAGATAATGAAAGTAAATATATTTATTGATTGCATATATTTACATATAAACACACAATTGTACGTTGGCCTTTACCTTATACATATGTCAGTAAAAATTGACCTCAACTCTTAAAATCTATGTCAGCGGACAATCACTACACCTTGTTGACATATACGGGTACGGGACTAAATATTTAATCCCAATCCGGCCCATCCCGATGTTTTTCAAAATTCTAATGCGAGTCCATAGGTCTGTCATAAGAAAAATTAACATGTCTTTCAAATTAATTTAGAAAAAAAAAAATATATGAAAGATCTGACATTTCCCGATTATTTTCTCATACGCCACATACACCTGAGTAACACACTTTTCTGCTCATATTTCATAAAAAAAATTTTTTCGCATTTTCATTTGACCACTTATCATTTATTTATCCATCGATATTCTTGATTAGTAACTTGATTTTTTTTTTGTAACAGAACAGGCGTTAGCACAACTGCAAAAATTTGGCACAAAACCTGCTATTTTTTTATTTTTCTTCTGTTACAGTTTGATCTTTTTCTTTTTTTCATTAAAAAATAAAAATCTGGAATCAATAATTAATTTGTCAGAAATTATCAGTCCTATGGGAAATAGATAGAAATACGTTGGACGGGGCAAGGCAAACAATGTCTGGGCCCTTGCGACGTCTACTACAGCTGCCATGTAAAGGAGCGCAAATTCGGAGTTGGATTTGTGGTGGGAGAGAGAATCCGTCGCCGAGTACTGTCGTTCACCCCGGTGGACGAGCGTCCAGCCACAATCCGCATCAAAGCGAGATTCTTCAACATCTCGCTCATCTGCGCCCATGCCCCGACGGAAGAGAAGGATGAGGCATCCAAGGATCTCTTCTATGAGCGCTTGGAGCACACGTACGAGCGCTGCCCCCGTCATGATATCAAAATCGTGCTTGGCAACTTCAATGCCAGGGTGGGCAAAGAAGGGATCTTTGGAACCACCGTCGGAAAATTCAGCCTCCACGACGAAACGTCCGACAACGGATTGAGGCTGATCGACTTCGCCGGGGCCCCAAACATGGTAGTAGTCAGTACTAGGTTCAAGCATAAAAAGATCCATCAAGCTACCTGGCTGTCTCCGGATCGAAAAACGAGAAACCAAATCGATCATGTTGTGATAGACGGAAGGCACGCTTCCAGTGTTTTAGACGTACGCACACTCCGAGGCCCAAACATCGACTCGGACCACTATCTTGCTGCATCCAAGATACGCACCCGCCTCTGTGCAGCAAAAAATGTGCGTCCAAATATGCAAGGAAAGCTTAACGTCGAAAAGCTGCAATCACAACAGACAGCCAGCGCTTTCGCTACTCGACTCTCACACCTGCTCTCAGAGAGCACTCTTCAACAAACCGACATATGCGAGCAGTGGAACCACATTTCCCGCTCATTAAGTACCGCCGCCGAAGAAGTAGTCGGATTTCAGCGAGCCCGAAAGAACAACTGGTACGATGAGGAGTGTCAGGAAGCTGCAGAGAAAAAAAAAGATGCCGCCTACAGGGCCACGCTGCGATCGGGCGCAACGCGCGCTATGTGGGACCGCTATAGGGATCTGAAGAGGGAAGCGAGACGTATTTGCCGCAACAAGAAGAGAGAGGCCGAAATACGTGAGTGCGAACAGCTTGAAATGCTGGCCGACAGGAGGAATGCCCGAAAATTTTACCAGAGAGTTAGGCAACTTACGGAAGGTTTAAAGACCGGGGCGCACTCCTGTAAGAACAATAATGGCGACCTAGTAACTGATGTCCAGAGCGTACCTAAATTATGGAGGGAACACTTTTCCGCCTTACTAAATGGTAGCAGCACGGAAAGTTGTGGAGAAGAAGAACCCGAGCCCGCAGTCGATGATGACGGAGTCGACGTTCCACCGCCTGACTATGACGAGGTACGTATAGCAATAAAGCGGCTGAAAAACAACAAAGCCGCTGGAGCTGACAGCCTGCCAGCTGAGCTATTCAAGTACGGCGGCGAGGAGTTGATAAGGTGCATGCATCAACTCTTGTGCAGAATATGATCAGATGAACGCATGCCCGACGACTGGAATTTAAGTGTGCTCTGCCCAATCCACAAGAAGGTGACCCCGCCATTCGCGCCAACTACCGCGGGATCAGCCTTCTAAGCATAGGTTACAAGGTCTTATCGAGCGTATTGTGTGAAAGACTGAAGCCCACCGTCAATGAACTGATTGGGCCTTATCAGTGTGGCTTTAGACCTGGCAAATCCACCATAGACCAGGTATTCACAATACGCCAAATCTTGGAAAAGACCCGCGAGAAAAGGATCGACACTCACCACCTATTTGTCGACTTTAAAGCCGATTTTGACAGCACTAAAAGGAGTTGCCTATACGCCGCTATGTCTGAATTTGGCATCCCCTCAAAACTCATACGGCTGTGTAAAGTGACGTTGAGCAATACTACCAGCTCCGTCAGAATTGGAAAAGACCTCTCCGAGCCGTTCGCCACAAAACGGGGTTTCAGACAGGGGGACTCCCTGTCATGTGACTTCTTTAATCTGATGTTAGAGAAGATAATAAGAGCTGCAGAACTGAACCGCTCAGGAACAATTTACTACAAGAGCGTGCAATTGCTGGCTTATGCCGATGACATCGACATCATCAGTAACAAAAAACCGCGAAGTCTGTTCTGCCTTTTCCAAGTTGGATAGGGAAGCAAAGCGCATGGGTCTGATGGTAAACGAGGACAAGACGAAGTATCTCCTGTCATCAAACAAACAGTCAGCACATTCGCGTCTTTTCACCCACGTCACTGTTGACAGTTACAATTTCGAGAAAGGAGAGAATTTCGTTTACTTGGGAACCAGCATTAA
>NW_023473482.1:0-3758 GCF_013731165.1 Rhagoletis pomonella
TTTCGTTTATTTTTATTTGAAAGACCACCCTGAATTTACATCAGGTGTGGGGTCTGAACATGACCCGTTTAACAAAATTGGAATTGCAAACCGCCCTGGAAAAAGCGGGCATTGAGTATCCAGCTACTGCTACCGTGTCACAACTACGTGCCTTGTTGGATGAGGACGATGGAGATTCTGGTGTTACTGCTGCTACTGATGCCGGCGGCGAAGCTCATGATGGTGAAGGTAACGTGGAAGAAACTGATGATACACAAAATTTGGATGAACAGATAGCAGTGTTAGAGAAACGCAAGAAAATGCTGTTGTTACAAAAGGAATTGCAAGCGCTGGAATTAGAAGCTACTAGTGCACGTCAGCGTATCACCGTTATGGATATTGATGGGATGGTGCCAAAATTTTCTGGAGATAATGCATATCCAGTGGAAAAATGGATCAACGATTTTGAAAACGCCGTCAGAGTTGGAAATAAAGATGACCACTTTAAGTACATGTGTATGCGTCGCTTGTTGTCGGGTACAGCGGCCATTTTCTTACGTACATCAGTTGCATCGAATTATTGCGAGTTGAAAGCTGCACTTGTAAAGCAGTTTCATCGAGACGTCTCGACCAACGATGTATATAAGGAGTTGTACCGACGCCGGCGCTCACCTAATGAAAGTATTATTGCATATATGCTGTCGATAAAGGAGATCGCAGCACAGGCAAATTTAAACGAAGATGAAATAATCAATGCAGTGATTGAGGGTCTGCGTGACAACACCGCTTATACTTCAATATTGTACACAGCTAAAAACTTGGATGAGCTCCAGCAGCTTCTTCTTAAATATGACAAAAAGAAAACAAATGACAACACAACACGAAAAGTGCAGGCTTCAGAAGGTGGCAGTAAGACAGTCTCGTCCACAAGGTGCTTCAACTGCTCGCAATATGGACACTTCTCACATCAGTGCACAGAACCAAAGCGTATCAAAGGCTCCTGCTTCCGATGCGGCAGCAAAGATCACATGCTTAATCAATGCAAGCAGCCACCAAAGAAAACCGTAAACGCTGTAGATGAGGAAGCAACCCATGAGGATATGATGTCGAATGTTGAACCCTACCAAACTGTAAGTATTGCTTTTTGTAATCGGAACATGAACAATAAAAAGTTTACGAAGTGTATTTCTTTGATTGACAGTGGTAGTCCTGCCAGTTTTATAAGCAAGACGCTTTTGCCTTTTGATACAAGTATCGATGAATTGATTGTATCCAATTTTTACAGCCTAGGTGGCAATAAACTGAAAACTTTTGGAAAAATTGATTGTGAGATTTTGCTCAATGGCAAATCTAAAATAATTTCATTATTTATTGTTTCGGATGGTATATTATCTCAGCCTTTGCTTCTCGGAAGAGATTTTTTCAAATTATTTAATATTAAACTTTATATGTTAAATTGTAACGAGCTCAAGTTGGAATTAAATGAGTTGAATTCAAGTGTGTCTTTAATTGAAAATATTGTTCAGGTTCCAGATAATTAGCAACATTGTTATATTGATTGTCCTGTTGATCATTCCATAACTCCTATTGTTGATGCCAATAACTGTGGAGGCATTCCCGCAGATAGATTGCTAGGGGACTCTCTTTCAAAGAATGCTCATTGCGCCGTTGGGGCCAGTATTGTTGAAGAATTGCATAGTGAAATTTCTAGTGATGAATGGAAAGAAGATTGTTTTTCCTTTATTGAAGGGAATATTACATGCGCGATTGATGTGGAAGCCGTTTGTAATAGCAGTGCTAGTGATTATAATATTGATTCCGCTTTGCATAGTGACGCACGCTTAAAAATAAATCGTATTATTCGTAATTGTTATTTAGAATATCCAAAGGAGTCAAGCGTAAAACCCTATGAAATGTCCATTAAGTTGACTTCTGAACAACCAGTTTATTCACATCCTCGAAGACTTTCTTATAAAGATAAATTTGAAGTTCAGAAGATCGTGCAAGAGCTTTTAGATAAAGGTATTATTCGCCATAGTGATTCCCCATATGCGTCACCAATAGTGTTAGTTAAAAAGAAAAGTGGTGAAACTCGTATGTGCATTGACTACAGGGATCTGAATAAAATAACTGTTAGAGATAATTATCCTCTTCCTCTCATCGAAGATTGTCTGGAGTATTTAGGTGGAAAAAAATATTTCACATTATTAGACTTAAAAAGTGGGTTTCACCAAGTAAAAGTAACTGAGGAATCAATAAAATATACAGCATTTGTTACACCAAGTGGCCAGTTTGAATATGTAATGATGCCTTTCGGTCTTAAAAACGCCCCTTCCGTATTTCAAAGATTTATTTCTTTTATTTTAAAAGATTTCATTTCAAAAGGCCTCCTAATAGTTTATATGGATGACATATTGCTAGCCACAGTGGATTTAGATGAACATTTAGCTTTATTGGAATCGGTACTGAAGCAGATAGCCAAACATGGTCTTGAACTTAAATTGTCAAAATGTAAATTTTGCCATAGCAGCATTCAGTACTTAGGTTATGATGTTAGTTATGAGGGTATTAATCCAAGTCAGGAACACAAGCAAACTGTCGCGAAATTTCCATTACCGAAAACTTTAAAACAATTGCATTCATTTATTGGCCTATGTTCCTATTTTAGGAAATTTGTTCCACAGTTTTCAAAAATTGCTAAACCATTGTATGATTTGTTGAAGAAAAATTCTAAATTTGAGCTTGACAAAGCCTGTTTGAATGCGATTGCTGAATTAAAAGCGAGGCTCATCGATCCTCCAGTTTTGTCAATATATAATCCCAAAAATGAGACCGAATTGCATTGCGACGCAAGTGGTCAGGGTTATGGTGCTATTTTGTTACAGCGTCAATCAGACGGAAAGTTTCATCCAATTTTTTACTTCTCACAGCGAACCACCAATACTGAGAGCAAATATCACAGTTTTGAACTAGAAACGTTAGCTATCATTTACGCTTTGCGACGTTTTAGAGTTTATCTTGAGGGAATCCCTTTTAAGATTATCACGGATTGTAATTCACTTACGCTTACTTTAAGCAAAAAGACGCTTAACCCACGTATTGCGAGATGGGCGCTCGAATTACAGAACTATGATTATTCTGTGCAACATAGAGGTGGGGCTAACATGGGTCACGTTGACGCTCTCAGTCGCAGCGAGGTAGTTTTTGCTGTTAACGAAGACGATTTAGAGTTTCAGTTGCAGGCAACTCAAAGTCGAGACCCTGATATAGTTAAAATACGGGATAGATTGGAAAAAGAGCCATCGAAACTCTTCGACCTCAAAAACGGGCTAGTTTATAGAAAAGATATGAGAGGTCAGCTATATTTTTATGTTCCCCGAGAGATGGAGGATAATATTATTCGTTGCATACATGAGAAGATTGCTCATTTTGGGGTAGATAAAACTCTTAATCAAATAAAACTACACTATTGGTTTCCGGAAATGAGGTCCAAAATTGATACATTTATAAAGAATTGTTTAAAATGCATTGTATATTCAGCACCTGCTCGAGTCAACGAAAGGAATATTCATAGTATTCCCAAGAAGCCAATACCTTTCGATACTATTCATATCGACCACCTAGGACCTCTTCCTGCTTTAAAGTCAAAACGAAAATTTTTGCTAGTGATAATTGATGCTTTCACCAAGTATGTAAAACTGTACCCAGTTAACTCAACTAGTACTAAAGAGATCGTCGAGTCTTTAAAGAAATATTTTCAATATTATAGTCGACCATCT
>NW_023473483.1:0-3758 GCF_013731165.1 Rhagoletis pomonella
GGAGGAGGTCGTCCCATCGCTGGTGTTTCGATCTGGTGAGTTGAGCTATTATTCGCTTGACCGTCCGGTTAGCGCACTCCGTTGGGTTCTCCTGGGGGGTGTATGGCGCGGTAAACTGCTGTCGTATTCCCATCTCTTGGAGGTAGCGTTGCCACAGCGTGCTGGTGAACTGGACGCCGTTGTCCGAGATGAGTATCTTCGGAACGCCAAATCTCGCTAGAATTCGTTCCCTGAACGCACGGCGGAGGCCTTCTGCCGTAGCGCGTCTCATTGGGACTAGCTCCAGCCACTTGCTGAAACGGTCGAAGAACACCAATAGCATGGTGTTGCCATGTGTAGATCGCGGTAGGTGTCCGACGAAGTCTGTGCAGATCGTTGCGAAGGGCTCCGAAGCCACCTGTGAAAGCATTTTTCCCGCGGGTTTCTGTTGTCCTTGTATTTTTGGCAGGAATCACACTGGCGCACGTAGCGGCTGATGTCACGAAACATACCTGGCCAATAATAGGGTCTCCAGTGGTTGCCGTGATAGTGCGTCCGCGACCAGATTGAGCTTTCCCTTTCGGTATTCTATGTCAAACGTGTGCTGCTGCAGTTCCAGGGCCCACCTCGCTATACGGCCAGAGGGGCTCTCGATCGAGTTCAGCCACTTCAGCGACATGTGGTCGGTGATCACCTTGAACCTGTATCCCTCCAAGTAGGGCCTCATCTTCCGGATTCCCCAGACGATGGCAAGGCACTCCTTCTCTGTGGGCGAGTAGTTGGCCTCCGCTTTGTTCAATTTCCTGCTGGCATAAGATATTACGCGTTCGCCTCCATTTAACTCCTGTGTCAGTACCGCTCCCAGGCCAAAGTTGCTAGCGTCCGTCTGTAGGGTGAATTGCTTGGTAAAATCGGGACACGCGAGTACGGGGGCCTCGGTGAGTTTCCGCTTGAGGGTGTCGAAGGCCTCTTGTTGTTCGACTCCCCACTTCCAGTGCTTACCCTTTTTCAGGAGTGCAGTTAGTGGTTGGCTTAACGTGGCGAAATCGGGCACAAAGCGACGGTACCACGAGGCTATCCCGAGGTACTGGCGTACTTCCTTCACGTTAGACGGTGGTTTTACTTCTTGGATCGCGCCTAACTTCTCGGGATCGGTGTGGATTCCCTTGTCACTGACCACATGACCCAAGTATCGGAGTTCCTTTTTGAAGAAGTCGCGCGTCGTAGTCGTGCTAGTACTTCTCGTAGGTTTTGTACGTGCTCCTCGAAGGTGGAGCCTATGACGATGATGTCGTCTAGGTAGGCGAAAGCGTGGGGTTCCATTTCTGGGCCGATGACCTGGTCGAGTGCTCTCTGAAATGTTGCTGGCGCGGAGTGCAAGCCGGACGGCATGACGCGCCATTGAAATAATCCGCGCCCCGGCACGGTGAAGGCCGTGTATGGGCGACTGTTCGGTTCCAGGGGTATCTGCCAGTAGCCATTTTGAGGTCTAGGCTGCTGATATATTTAGCCCTACGTAACTTGTCCAGTATCTGTTGTATTCTGGGTAAGGGGTATGCGTCGGGTACTGATCGGGCATTTAGTTGCCGATAATCCACACATAACCTCCACTTACCATTTTTCTTTCGAGCCAACACGATGGGCGCGCTATGCGGGCTACAGGAGGGTTCGATGCACCCCTTGGAGAGAAGCTCGTCGATCTCTGCGTTGATGATGGCCTGCATCGCTGGGTTGCGCGGAAAGTACCGCTGCTTGATGGGGCGGTCGTCGGTCATGACGATCCTGTGCTCCGCCACGTTGGCCACTCCGCTCATGGTCTCAAACTTCTGTAGTTCTTCCGCTAGGAAGTCGCGTATTCATGTTGTCTCATCCATATTGTTACCGTGGGGCATCCCCGCGGATGTATGCTCGTCGACGCGTCCACTGGGGTCGTGATGGTCGACTCTGTTGATCCTCTCGCGCCCGGATCTGCCCTTCCTTCGGTGTTTTCTCTTAGTCGCCCTCTGCTGGATGGTATTACTTACTGCGGTTGCGGTGCTGTCCTCCGTGGTCTGTGAGGGAACGGGCGGTGCCGGCTGTGTAGTCGGTTCGGTGAGAACGACGTGTTGATACTGCAGCTCCCATGCTTCCCAACGTGTCCAGGCCGAGTATGAGGTCGTATATTGCGCCTGGCATGATGTATAGCACTGCGTGGTGCATCGCTTGTCCGAGACGAACCTCGATCTTCATGGCCTCGAAAACCTTGCTACTGGTCCCGTCGGCCATGTGTACCTCGAGGGCTACCGTTATTCTTTCTCCGCTTCCTACGGTTGCCATATATTCCGCTAGAGTGGTGGATATGAAACTCTTCGAGGCGCCGGTATCGATGACGGCCTCGACTAGCTCCCTACCCAAGTAGACCAGGGCGTACAGTCGACCGTGATCCTGACGCATGGTTAGGAGCGTCTCGGCGCTGGGTTCGGTGGGCTCACCGCGCCGTGTTCTTGGCGGAGCCCTCCGCCGTTTCCCTGACGCCGGCGACAGCATTCGATCGTGCGGACATTGGCTCGACCGCACTCCCAACAGAATAACTTCCGTGCATTGCGGCATTGCCTGGCAAAATGTCCTTCCTGCCCACACCGCCTGCATACGTTGTTGGGGTCGAAGCTCTGGTTCCTGGATATGCCATGACGCTGTGTGTCCGTCGCTGAGTGGTGTAGTGTAACTGGCGGGTGGTGTTGTGTCGTCCGCACCTGTGGGGTGCGATGAGATGATTCGCCTGGTTGCGTGGTGGTCCTCATCGGGTTGTCGCCGGTGACATGCCTTGCCACATCTCGTCGTGATGTTTCCGCCGTCCGTCTGTGCCCTTCGTGGATACACTCGTACTCCTCCGCGAGCGTGAGTAGTTCAGATAGAGTGGTGAAATACCGCCGCCGAATATATAACAAGTAGTAGGGGTGGCTGTTGCGGAAAATTCTTTCCAATCGCTGCTCGCTGCTATAGCCGACGTGCCGCATCAGGTTTTGTATCGCGATTACATACTCCTTATATTTCTCCCGTGGGTGCTGCCTTCTCTGCCGTATATCGTCCTCGAGGCGTTCGAAATACCGAGTTGGCAGAGAGAAGCGTAGGAAGTCGCGCTTGAAGGTTATCCAGCTACGCCAGTGTTCGTTGTTGTTGCGGTACCAGTGAAGAGCGGTGCCGCACAGTAGCTCGGGCATGGTTTTTGGGAGGGGGTCTACGTTCAAGGCATACACCTCGGCTAGCTCCTCCAATCGCTCTACAAAAGCTAGCGGGTCTCGTCCACCGTCATATTTTACTGACCACTTCCTTACCTGGTCGATGATAGGTGCAAACGTGTGGGTCGGTGCCTGATTTTCGGGGTTGGCTGTACCTGCGTTCGGCTCGACGGTTGTTGTCGGCGGGTGCTGGTAAATTGGTGGCTGATGTGATGGCAGCTGGTGCTGGTGTAGCGGTACCGCCAACTGGCTCTGTGTCGTGTTTTCCATAGGAGTAGTCGTACTCCCCGTACGTTCATCCGGTGGTACTGGCGTCTTCTGCTCCTCCTCGTCTTCCGAGGCAACCTCGTTGTCTCTGTTGGTGATTCCCATCGCCTGGAATTTGGCATAGATCTCTGGGTCAGTGTGCGCCTTGGCCGCTAGCGCCGTTATGCGCGTGCGTATTTCTCGGGCGGTACCCGCGCACTCGATTCCCAATTCCTGTGCGATGGATACTAGTTGCTCCTTGGGTTTTGTTCGTATCAAACATATAATAATTTTTCCTTTGCACGCGTACGATCT
>NW_023473484.1:0-3757 GCF_013731165.1 Rhagoletis pomonella
TTGTTTCATGCACTGCTGACCGGTATCCCATCAGGAACAAGGGTATGCGGACATCCCAATCTTTTTGATTCTTGTCCACGACCTTCCGCAAATGCTCTTTCAGGGTTCGGTTGAACCGTTCCACCATGCCGTCTGATTGGGGATGAAGAGCCGTCGTTCGAGTTTTCCGGATACCCAGTATCTGGCACATCTCTTGGAACACTGCCGACTCAAAATTTCTTCCCTGGTCAGAGTGCAGCTCTATAGGTACACCGTATCTCGCAACCCAATTGTAGGTGAATACCTCCGCTACTGTTTTAGCTTCCTGGTTTGGAATCGGGTATACCTCCGGCCATTTGCTAAAGTAGTCCATAACCACAAGGACGTATTTGTTTCCCTGTGTGCTCATAGGAAATGGACCGGCTACATCCATGGCAATCCGCTCGAAAGGTGGACCTGAGTTATATTGCTTCATCTGGCCATGACTTCTGGATTTCGGCCCCTTAGCTGCAATACACTCCGCGCAGTTAGCAATCCACTCTGCGACCGATTGCCGACAACCTACGCAATAGAACCTCTGCTTAACCTTCTCCAGGGTCTTCGTGATTCCCAGGTGCCCTCCACTGGGACCATTGTGGAATTCCTTGAGTACATCCGGAATTCTTACCCTTGGAACTACTATCAGGTTGCGGGAGCACTGGCCATCTTCGCTTTCCCATACCCTATGAAAACAGCCAGATATTAATTTTAAGCTGTTCCATTGTGCCCAGTACGCCTTTGCGATGGGGCTTTCCGCTGCCATTTGCTCCTTAGTTGGCCTCCTGTCCACCTCCAGTCCATGCATCAAAAGCTCCAGATCTGGATCTTCCTGCTGACACTTTCGTAGCTGTTCTTCCTTCCACTCTTCCGCTGGTGTTATTGTCGTTAGACGGACGTCTATAATGTCCTCTTTTCCCTCAGCTTTTGAGCAGTGTTTACATTCCAGGCTACATGGTCGGCGGGACATGGCATCAGCATTACCGTGGACACTTCCCTTGCGGTGCTCAATAGCGAAGTCATAACTTTGCAGTCTCTCAATCCACCGAGCTAGCTGTCCTTCTGGATTCTTGAACTGTAGTAGCCACTTCAGCGCTGCATGGTCCGTTCGAACTCGGAAACGTTGCCCATAGAGGTACTTGTGGAAATGTTTGACGCAGTCCACCAACGCTAGTAGTTCTCTCCGAGTTACGCAGTAGTTCCTCTCTAGTTTTCCAATCGACCGGCTATAGTAGGCAACTACCTTCTCCTGCCCATCAATTACCTGCGACAGTACGCCTCCTATGGCATAACCACTAGCATCCGTATCCAAAATAAACGTTGCACCTGGAACGGGATACGCTAGCATAGGTGCAGTACATAGTCGTTCCTTCAGAGTCTGGAAAGCCCCCTCCTGCTCCTTGTTCCACTCGAAGGCTCTATTTTTCCTAGTGAGCTCGTGGAGGCTATTAGCAACGCTGGCGAAATTCGGAACAAATCGGCGGTAGTAGGTGCATAGCCCAAGAAAACTTCGTAGTTCGTGCAGGTTCCTAGGTCTTGGCCAATCCTTTACTGCTTCTATCTTTTCCTTCGCAGTACAGATGCCCTCCGTTGTCACCTTGTGCCCTAAGTAGTTCACCTCCTTCCTGAACAGTGAGCACTTTTTAGGACTTAGCTTCAGACCAGCGCCAGCTATCCTCTGGAAAACTTCTTCCAAATTGTTCAGGTGTTCCTCAAAGCTTTTACCCAATACGATAATGTCATCTAGATACACCAAACATGTTTTCCAATGCAGTCCTTTGAGCACATGGTCCATAAGTCGTTCAAAAGTGGCAGGAGCGTTGCATAATCCAAAGGGCATCACCGTGAATTGCCACAGACCGTCTCCAACGCTGAAAGCTGTCTTCTCCTTATCCTCGTCACTTACCTCCACTTGCCAATAACCGCTCTTAAGGTCGAGTGTTGAGAACCACTTTGTTCCAGTCAACGAGTCCAGAGTGTCATCGATCCTGGGAAGAGGATAGCTGTCCTTTTTCGTCACATCGTTTAGTTTCCGGTAGTCTACGCAGAACCGCATTTGACCATCTTTCTTCTTCACAAGTACTACCGGCGAACTCCATGGACTCGCTGATGGTTCAATCACACCACTCTCGCTCATTTCGTTTATTATTTGGCTAACAGTTTCACGTTTGGCAAGTGGAACACTCAGAGGAGCTTGACGGATTGGCCTTGCATCGCCAGTATCAATGCGATGTTTCACAACGTTAGTCCTGCCTGGTTTGTCGCCATCCTTGTCGAATATGTTGCAGTATCTTCGGAGAAGTTCCTTAGCCTTGTGCTGGTATTTTTCTTCCAACCCTTCCGTCCATGCATTAATGTCTTCCGCAATGTCATTCTCGCCAATGGAATCGCTTTCAGGTAACTTTTCGCAGTTGAAGATTGCCTCTACCCCTCGACATTGCCCCAGTACAGTTCCTCTTCGGAGTTTGACTGGTGATTTGAACTCATTGAGCACTCGAACTGGGATGCGTCCATCCTTTTGCGTCTTAGCCAAGGTTTTACCAATAAGTACGTCCGGTGTAGAATTTTATGTTGCTTCAACAACCCACAATTTGTTTGCCCCACAATCTCCATCAATCTTTGCCCACACAACTGCTTCTGACTTCGGTGGAATCTGCTTGCTTTCCTCTAAGATCACTCGCTTGCTGCTGTACGGACCATCATACCCAAACCGAAGGGGCACTTCCATGTTGTTATACGTCATAATCCTGTTCTTCATGCTGATCTTCATACCTTGATCAAGCATGAAGTCTAATCCAATGATGACTTCATCCATAATCGCCGCGACTATGAACTTGTGTAACACCGTCACATTCCCTATTGCGACTTTGCATGTTACCTCCCCTACAACTTGAGTGTCCTCACCAGTTGCTGTCCTCAACCTTGCTCCAGGTAATGGCCTTACCTCTTTAGTGACCAAATCAGATCGATTGATGGAATGTGATGCGCCCGTATCCACAGTTAGTACTCGCTCATGTCCGTCCACATATCCACCAACAGTAACGTTGCTCGCTTTTCTGCCAATTCGCGAGACGGAGATTATGGGGCATTCAATTGCTGGAGCCAGCGCGCGCCCCTTGCTGCTGGCTCGTTTTAGTTTAACGACTGATTGGAGTTGGTTTCGTCTCCTTCAGCCCTGCGTTTGCGTCCTGTTGAATTGTTGTGACCATCGGAACTTGCGCTGCAATCGCGGGCGAAGTGACCTACCTGACTTTCCACATTTAAAACATTTGCCAGAACCATGCTTTTTCTCGCCCAGCAGTTGGATAATCTTCTTCAGCATTTCATTTGTCTCGTCCGGTGTTTCCACTTCCACGCGATGTGCTTTGTAGGCTGGTCTACTTAGGAGCGCCGCCGTTTCCCGCGTCTGAGCATACGAGACGGTTTCAGCAAATGTTGCCTTGGGATTCGCGTACGTCTCTCGCTTGGTATACACGTCCCGCATTCCGTTGATGAACCTCTGGATTTTTACTCTTTCGAGGTGCTCACCAGATGCATCTCCAATTGCCAAATGAGCCAACCTTTCGATCTCGGAAGCGAATTCCTGTAAAGTCTCGTTGGATTTCTGGCAGCGATTCTCCAGCTCCATCTGGTAAATCTGTCTCCTGTGCTCGCTACCATAACGTCTTTCCACTGCACCCATTAACGCATCGTAACTGTTCCTTTCACAATCAGGAATAGTCTGCAAGATTTCCGCTGCAGG
>NW_023473485.1:0-1825 GCF_013731165.1 Rhagoletis pomonella
AAACATGTATACATAAATAAGTAAAACAATAAAAGCGGCATGTTACACGATTATTTTCCGAGCAAAAAATAAAAGTTAAAACGTAACGATTATTTTCCGAGCAAAAAATAATACTTAAAACGTAACCATTATTTTACGAGCAAAAAATAAAACTTAAAACGTAACCATTATTTTCCGAGCAAAAAATAAAACTTAAAACGTAACGATTATTTTCCGAGCAAAAAATGAAACTCAAAACATAACGATTATTTTCTGAGTAAAAAATAAAACTCAAAATATAATGATTAAACTTGATTTTTATAAGTAAAAATTAAAAAATAAAAATCAGTGCCGCTGAAGGTACCCCGAGTAATAAGAAGAATATTGGTTTACTCCTTATGCACGTAGCATTTCTCTTTCCGCGTGATTTTTTGAGTTGAAATTTCAAAGGATAATCGTTATTTGCGGTCCATGTATCTAACAAATTTATTTAACCTTCATGCGCTCGGCATTGAAAACTCGCGTAGACGGTCGAAAGTATACATTTGTAGAAAGCGTTAATTTGTAGGGAGAACCATTTAAACATATGAAGAAAACTCGGTTACGCTAACTGTTATACTTGTGTGGACATTTTTTACATATTTATAATACAAAAATTTGTTAAACACAAAATGAAGGTGAAAGAAATTAACTTTTATTCATCGAGCAGCATTTACAGAAAGTCTAAGTGAGAATATGTGCGTCGCAAACTCGCATTTTGTTTGCCAAAACACAAAATTTGTCTGCATCACACCCACCTAAGTCACATACGCAATTACATAAATGCAAAAAAAACATGCTTCGACACGCAGAAATCAAAAAACTTTGTGTTGAGTAAATAAAGATGTGACTTTCCATACATATTACCACGTGCGATAAAAACCAAAACCAAAAACCTTTTTTTAAAGGACTTTGAACCTTCAAGGTATGAAAAATGTAAAAAATTATTTAAAAAAATTCAGTGCGATCTAAGACAATAGCGTGGTCCAAAAACAGTAAAGTCGGAATTGTAATGCTCTCACCTAGGGACACGATATCGAACAGAAAGTATCGATATGATATTCATTTAAAGTATCGCTTTAAAAATATCGGGTACCCATTAAATTCGGAATAAAAAGACTCAATATTCCGAATATCGATACCAAAATACAAAAATTTATCTGAATTGAGATTGAGAGATAGGCCGCTGTGGTGGTATAGTTAGAAGTGCGCAACACAGCTTCCCATCAAAACAAAATAGCCGTTCAAAGTCTACATAAACTGTAAGTACCCCTTTTGTGCCACAATAATAATAGCTCGAACACAATCAAAACGACGAGCTACGGACCACAGCTGTCAAATTACACTGTGGAACAAATTCAGGTTAGCAAAAGTTAGGTCGATTCTGAGAGTGGGGGTGAAAATAGAGGCTAAATTAGAAGACCCGTATCGCGGCGTTTGTTTATGTTAGTTCGAATTTTTTTTTAATCGCCCTTCGAACTTTGGAGTCAAATGCCGATTTTCAGCATATTGTTTATATGGTTTTTTGGCTATAACTCGTCGACTAATTGATATCTTTTCAATCTGTTAAAGCCAAATTATTGCTAGAGACCTGTGCAACAATCAAAATTTAAAAAAAAATTATTTAGAAAATTTTTGTAGTGCTTATGAAGCAAAATGTTGGAATTTTTTTTCATGCTTTTTGAACATATTTTCCACAAAACTAAGTCTTTTTTGCTTTCTGTTTGATCTATAATATGCTTCTCAGTTTCTTCAATAAATTTCATTTGAAAAGAAAACAATCATAATACAAAACTTGCGTTTTCCA
>NW_023473485.1:1835-3757 GCF_013731165.1 Rhagoletis pomonella
TTACCAACGAATTAATTAAATACTAGGTAATTCCCTAGTTTAGGGTAACAACCCCTAAAAAAGGTCCGGAAATGTCGGGAGGGGTACCAAACCATTTAAAAGTTATAAACAAAAAGCTTTTGTTAAATTTCGTTGTTTCGACAAAAATTCACCAAATCTCCTGTTCTCACTTTTTAAACACTATTAAGATATATAATTTAACTTAATTAATAAACAAACACATAGTTTTATCATCCTAAGATAGATTATTTTGTTACTAAAAAGAAGTTGACAATCTTTTAAAGGAGCCAAATGGTCGGGGAGTTTTTCAGCTAGCTCCCTAACACCAGGTTATACATGTGTAGACGTCTTTTGACGATTGACCAACTTGTTGTGCGTTTAAACGTATGCTGCTTGACATGAGTTCCGAGCAAGATTGGATTGAGTTAACAGAAAAGAACAAAAAACAGTCATACTCATGATAGAAACATAACAAGGTAAAACCATTGTGAGGCAGTCTGACGTTTGCCAACAATATAATTTTAAAATCAAAACTCAAACTCACACACACATTCTCATTTTCAATCTCAAACAACAACAATTGTGAACAATTTAATTTTTTTATTTTCAAATTTATATGATTTTAAAATGTTGGCAAACGTCAGAACAAAATCATGGCCGACGAATTGAGAGAATGAATTTACCTTGTAATGTTTTTATCATGGTAAAACCGCTCGCTAAATTCGTCGGCCATCATTTATTTTTTGAAGTTTGTCTACTTTATAAAATTGAAATTTTCAGAGCGACTCAAATGCCAAATAAAAGTACAACTTAAAACAAATAGATGAAAATATTCAAATTTTCTTTTATTTGAGACTGAAAGTGAGAATGTATTTGTGAGATTGAAAATTTGAAAACATTTTTGTTATGTTAGCGAACTTCAAAAATGTTCAGGCTGCCTCTCAGCGGTTTTACCTTAAAATTTTTGCATCATGATATATTCCCAACGGGGCCAGAAGCGCTCCATTCGTTCTATTGGAGCGCTCCATTATTCAATAATACAAGGTTATGTAAATTGTGACAGCTCATATTTGACACTCCGTTATCCAGATTTTTATTTTGGAAGTAGGGAGAAAGGGGAAGAATATCATCGCCCTTTCTGAAAATAGTGGTAGAAGGTAGTAGAAAAATGGACAAAGGATGGAATTTGCAGTAAAATGCGTATTATTAATTGAATGCGAGTTTTAGATATATTTGATGTTTTAATGGAAATATTGACCAAAACGAAAGCACGCATTATTAAACTACAGTGAAACCCGCTTAAGTACCCCCCGCTTAAGTGCCTAACCCGCTTAAGTAACCAACAATTTTGGACACCATGAATTTTTTAATGTATTCTGAAGAAAATCCCTCTCTTAAGTAGTAAGCTTATGTACCCAACCCGCCTTAGTACCTCAATTTGCAATGCCCCATTTACAATTTTACCTATAATTTTCGCCTTTTTAGGGGTCTTAAAATTCCTTGAAATATTTATGTATTTTGAAATTCAGTAGCAGCGCCACATACCTTCGGTAAAAAAATTTTAAAAAATCAACGGTAACTTTTAGCCACTTGAAAGTTGCACATTATTACACTAAAATTGAATGGGCTAAAAAACTGTATACTCAAAAAACACTTCTGAGAAAAAAGTTTGAAATTATGATGATTTCTTTTAAGTGTCTACAAAATCTTAAGCTTAGGTTTATATGGTATTTGTTAGGGAATGAACTGCATTTTAATTCATTGAAAAACCTTAAAAATGAATAAATATACATAAGTGGCAAACAATATTATTGTGAATTTGGTACAAAATGATATGTCCAACTTTGACTTTTTAAACAATTCAATTCTTGTAAATGTTGAACTACTAATTAATGCAACTCTGCAAACCAATAGTGCATTTC
>NW_023473486.1:0-3757 GCF_013731165.1 Rhagoletis pomonella
TACATTGTCTAAAACTAACACTTACATCGTTTATATAAATTATAAAGAAAAGCGGGCCAAGGATACTCCCCTGAGGAACCCCGGAGGTTGCTACGTAAGGAGATCAATATCAATAACCACGAAGTTGACAAATAAGATTGTATCCAAAGCAAGAATGTGAAACAGAAACCTAGTAGTTGTAACTTAGCCAATAATGCACTATTTGACACTCTGTCAAAAGCATTTGAAATGTCAGTATATATGCAATCAACCTGACAGCCATCTGTGAAAGCTGAAACGCAATAACTAGAAAACACTGCAAGATTAGACACCATCGAGCGTCGAGGAATAAAACCATGCTGAGATGGACAGATGAAAGATGTAACTACGAATTATAATTTAGCCATAACAATCTTCTCAAAAAGCTTCCAAATAACAGGAAGCTTAGATATTGGACGATAGTTAGAGACATCATTTTTGTTACCACACTTGTGAATAGGGTGAATATAAGTAATTTTCCATTCGTCAAGAAAAATTCCAGACTTTAGTGACAAATTAAATATATGTAATAATGGTTCAGCAATGGTAGGCACACGTAGTTTTATAAAAAGGCTGACAGTTTATGATTATCACACTGCTGCGAATTTTTGAGAGTCTGGATAATTGATATAGTATCATCACTATCAAGAACTAAAGTGCGAAAATATAAAAACGGCACAATATTACTTAAAATAACACCATCATCCTTCCATGAATCTTCTGCCTCAAAGTTTGCCTTAAAAAATTCCGCAAAAAAATTGCTGACTCATAGGATGAAGAAGAGTTTTTTCTTGATAAGACACTGACAATGGAATGAATGAAGTTCCAAAAAGATTTCGGATTGGACTTAATATTATATTCGAAACCTATAACGTATTGATTATAGAAAAATTTATTCAAACAATTGAACTCTTTCATGTACTTTAAGTATTCATGCTTGTGCTGAGGGGATCCTGATTCCTTAGAGAGCTTAATAAATTTATTGCGCAAAATTTGAGTTTCTTTAGCCTATTTGTATACCAAGGCAATTTATGCACCCTTGCTGGAAAAAGCGGAATATTGTTATTCGCCATTTCCGAAATATTACTTTTGAATACAGTCTGCAAGATTACGTTCCTGAAACAAAAGTATTCAATCAACGTTAATAATTAAATAAATTACTAAGGCAAAATCACATCGACTATAATTGAATTTAACATCATTCCTAGATACAATATGCGCATACTCATAAAATTCTAATTCTAAAATTAGGAGTACGTGATGCTTATCAGTAATGGATAACGGATTACAAGAACGCAGCAAATTAAAGTTTAAATCATTACTAACAAAAATAAGATCTACGATTTTATCTAGTGCATTTACAAAATGATTAATTTGCACCAATTGTAAGCAATAAGAACTATCAACTAAATGGATTTCATTAGCATAATTGACATTGTTGGGTATGAGAATATTTTCACCCGGCAAATAACTCCATATTACTTTATTCAAATGAAAATTGCCTAACACGCATAGCTGTTCGTTAGAATTAGTCCTCGGAATATGCATAATGTTATCAACATGATCATCATATAACTTATCAGAGCTATTTGGGGGGTACATAAGATACACTAAAATAAAGAATACATTTATTACCCACTAGAGAAATGATTAGCTGATCAATGAGCGCATCAGCGTTACTAAGAGATTCCACGGAAGTGCGTAGTTCTTTCCTCACAGCTATTAGAACTCCCCACCTCGGGAAAGACCTGTCCTGACGACATCCCGATCTTTGCGAAAGTCGTTGTATAGCTGTTTATCAAAAAATTCAGCGTCGAAATAATCCGCAGTTAGCCACGTCTCAACAAGAACTATCAAATCATAATCATTCTTAGAAGTGGCATCGTAGAGAGCAGAGGCTTTGGTTCTCATGCCTGACATATTTTGAAAATATATTGACAAAGAATTATTTGAATACCGATCATTTCAGTTCGCGTGTACCACGCAAGATTGCTCATTAGGGATAACATGATTTTCTACGGGTTGTCTTGCATATCAATAGTTTTTTGAAAAAACGAAACGGTCTTATTTTAACATCAGCTGGCCACATTGAAGCATCGAGCAGCTTATTATAGTTAGGCGGCGAGATACCAAGCTTAAAATTCACCTTCGTTAAAGAATTATTATTTGCATCTTTTTTTAACAAGTTTGTAACAATACAAGAGTTATGTAGATATATTCGCAGTTCTCGAAACATAGTCGACAATATCGCCTGCCTCTACCGTTGACTTAAAAGATAATAAATGTAACCATTTTAGTCGAACAGCTACAGCAAGATTTGCATTAGAATTATTTCCAACAACAACCACAGGTGCTTTACGATGTTTGTTCACATTAGTGGTGTTATTAGATGCAGAGGCAGATTTCTGACCATCAGAAGCTGCAGGCGCTTTACGATGTTTGTTCACAGAAATGATATTATCATTATCAGAGGCAGATTCCTCACCAGCAGAAGCAGCGACGTCAGCGTAAGAAATAACATAATTATCATGGCTAAAAGCCTCAGGTAAGGCCGTACCTCCAACACTAGTTGCGCACTCAACAGCGCGAAATTCATGTACTTGATTAGTGGGCGAAGCAGCAGCAGCACCCGACGCCAACATCAACAACGACTTCGAACTTAACACGTTATTGAAAACATATCTTGGCAAAGCATTTGGCCTCGACGCTACGAGTGCAGTAGAAATCTCAGCTTGCGAATCGTTAGTAGACGAAGGCAGAGACACATCTAGTAAGAGAGATTGATTAGTTGTTGCGGTCGAACCTTTGTTTATGCCTTTGTTTTCACTGACCGATTGTTTAGTTTTTGCAGCAGAAGCATTATTCTTATTTTTTGGCTACTGCACTGCCACGACTGAGATTGAGTTTATTTGCATGGTCAGCAACAACTATTCGCATATTTTTTATTTCCAGCATTAACGAAGAGATTACAACATTTTTGTCGTCGATCTTTGAGTGTAGAGAACGAATGTCAGCAAATAGAGTCTCACAATTTTACGATAATTGAGCTTTATCAACACTCAAAGCATTCATCACCGAGAGTATGTGAGCATTCTCCGAACGCAGAGCAGCAATGTCTTTAGCGATTGCAAGCAAAGTTACTTGTTGATCAATTACGTTCTCACTCGAATTGTCACTATGCTCAGTTGTTTTTTCGCCAATATAGAAAGCGATTGGAGGCGGAGAAAAAAGAGATGTACGACGTTTATCCGAGCACATTTTACAAACGAAATGTTTATTTGTTGTAAGCAGAAAATCGAGATCGGCAATTGACATATTCACACATTTTAGATGAAAGAGGTCGTTGCACTTAGCACACAACACTTTTTGTTTATTGTTACTGGGAATAATTTCCACCATAGAGTCAGTATCTCAACGCATGTATAAGGCACGAATTTTAAAACATTTCCGACCACTAAAACTATGCGCAAATTGCGGGATAAGATAAACACGTCCACGCAGTAACACAGTTTCTCTTTTCTATATAGATATTTTTTTAATGTGTAATTTTTTTTAATGCTCAACAGGTGTACGCTAAATGTTATAATTTGTGGATGATAGCGGGAAGAAATAACCCGAGAGGAGTTAAGTATTTTGCTTAGTTACCCAGTTGTCACCAGATGGAATTCTATTTATGATCACAATAATAATAATAATCATCAGTATAATCTTCATAGATGTAACGAAGCGTTTTTGTTGC
>NW_023473487.1:0-3757 GCF_013731165.1 Rhagoletis pomonella
TTTTTTTTTTTAATTTTCTTTTTGATAAAAAAAATGTTCCTAGAGCATCTAGATGCATTTCTGCATCAAAGTTAAAATTTTGAAAAAATGTCGCTTAAATCTTTTTGCGGTTAGGGCTCGATATGTATGTAAGTACGTGTACTTTCAAACAAAATAAAATCGTTAACTATGTATTACTATTTAACTTATTTCCTGTATTTGATGAATTCAAAGGTACAATAGATGAATCTGCAGAAACAGTTTTTGAAGACATCAATGGGGAAATACAGATTTATCGGCATCGGCTAGTATCTGCACAAAATTGAGCATCGGCATCGGCCTTTTTTCGCCGATTCTTTGCCGATTCTTTGGAATTTCTTTTCAAATGTTCAGGTGAAGCGACAGCCAACTTTAAAAAACATTTGCAGACAGCTCACAAAAATTATTATTTTTTTGTTGAAGGTGTTTCACGTTTTTTTCCATACAAAAGTATGTGCGACAATTTTCTTTTATATGGAGAACACTGCCAGCAAAAAAAATTGCCAAAACTTAACGGGATTTTATATCAGCTTGAAACTTGCACTTCATTATACTATAATGAAATGGTCTACAAAACTGCATACCAAAATTCTGATTAAAAAGTTTGAAATTTTGGTGAAAATAAACAGAATTTTTCTAATTTTTGTACCGAGTTTGAATTTATATGGTGTTTGTTGTATACCAGCTAGACTTTTATAAAAAAAAAATAATAAACGTTAAATAAAAAAGACAAAATCTGTCAAAATATCGCAATTCTTTTATTTTAATTAATTCAATTATTTCTTTTCTTTTGTTTTTTTTTTTAACTCCGTGAAATGAACTGATTTTATGAATTAATACATTTATTTGTAATTTTTTAAGGAATCGGCATCGGCATCGGCATCGGCCGATTCTTTCCCCATAAGCCGATTAATCGGCATCGGCATCGGTACCTCTCTACAGATTTATTTGAAAAAAAAATCAGAAAACAAAAGTTGTGACGATGTTTTGAAAGTTTGGGAGAAAGCTAAAGATTTTCCTTTTCTTAGAAGCCTTTCAAGGCAAATTTTAAACAACCAGCTAGCTCAGCAACTATTGAAAGAGCGTTTTCTGTCTCAGGCAGAATTCTAGAAGAAGGGCTTACACAAGGAAAATTTAATCAGGTGGTGTTAGCCGTATATAAAAAAATACACTATGTAACAAACTGGCAGTATGGATTACAACAAACACATCGAGGTTGTTCACACTTGGCTGGTTATATGGTTAAATATTATTATTCTTATTCTGTGTATTTTGTTATTGTAAACTGAATCAAAAATATAACCACATAACCAGACAACCTGATAACCAGACAAGTGTAAACAACCTCATCATTTTGACGTTATGGTCTCCACGGCGAAAAATTGAGCTGCGCCCCAACACCACCTTATTAAATTCGCCTTGGACATAGACGATTGCTCGACAAAATATTATTTTTAAACAAAAATATGTGCTACTGTCATTTTAAAATTACATCGAATGAATATTGATGTGATATATTTTCTATGAAATGTGCAAAAAAATAAAAATAATAGTGCGTTCGTCCCAGGCAAGGCGTTTGGCCAAGCTTTTGTTACAATAGTTGTGCGATAAAGCCTATTTATATGAAACGCTATTTATATAAATAAAGTTTCAATTTCAAGTTTCAAAAAAAAAAGTCCTTAGAAAATCGTGCGTGGATGCCTCAAAAATCAGGCGTATAAGAATTGAAGTGCACACAAAGCAAAATACATTGCACTAAGAATTCTCAAAAATTTTTTTTTTTTTTGAATGAAAATATTTGAACTATTTTATCGCTAATATGTCAACTGTTATTTTTTATTTTGCTTTGTGTTCATTCTCGTAACAATGTGTTATTTTTGTATCACATATCCATATTCTTTTTAGTACTTTTGTCCACCTAGATTATACAAAAATCTGTGCCTTGTTCGCAAAGTCCATGTAATTTTGTAAAATATATTCTATTTCGTTGATATTGGAGCTGCTCCATACAGTGTTGTGTTCATTCGCATCCCAACCAATAATATACTGGAAAATTCGACGAGCAGCTAAACCTCCAATGCGAGGAAAATTTTCAGTACCCCACTCACCGTCTAAAAGGAGTAAAGCTTTGGTTTCCTCGAAAGCGGTAACATAAAAAAGCGGTCGCAACTTTACGTTGCTAAAAACGTCATATTTGTAGCGGTGTATTAGAAAATTTGTTTATAATTCTTTTGACCAAAATAAAAGCATTAAATATACATTTCTATTTTCTATTTTTAATAATAGTGTGGAAAGTGCATGGATGGCCGAAGAGAATGAAGTCCTAATAAACTTTGTGAAAAACAACGAATGCCTATACAACATAAAAGCGGAAAGTTACGTTACGTCCATTTAGCTTTACATAAAAGCGGTACCGCCATTAGCATTAAGAATAGCGTTCGGTATGATACGGTCGTAATATTACAGCACCGCTTTTCGAGGAAACCAAAGCTTAAGAGGTGTATTATTGAGGTGTCGTTTATCAAGAAGGCGGCGCATGCATGCTCTGCTAGTATATGGCCGCTCGTCCAGTTCGGGTTCAGCTGGGGCTATAACTTCCCTACCCTCATCCGTAAGTTTGGAGACCTCCGCTCGCAACAGCAACTTTACTTACCCATACCTGTCGACGATCCCACCTTTTGACTCTGTGAGCTTGATCTTAAATCAGCAGTCCGTTACAATGACCAATTTTCGAAACTTTTCTCGAATCTGTCTACATGAAATCTTCCAGCTCGCTGATGAGAGATGGATCTGGGCTGCCGGAACCTCAGCCAATTGCTCCGCTCCAAGGGGTTTGTTGACGGGGACAACGGAAACGAAGGCCAGCTCGACACTACAAACCTTGCTGTAGCTAGTTTTTATTGGCCACACATGAGCCTGTCGAGGCTTTTTTGTGACAGAGTCACGAGAGGATTGCTTCTCGGAGCGCACTCGTTTCAGATTTCCAGCGGAAGTTGAAATACTCTTGGCGAAACCTTAGTCTAATGTAAATCTTAGTCTTAGTTTTAAACGTATCGTAATCTTTATCGCAATACCACTTTCAGTCTTGGCCGCAACTTCAATCTAAATCTCAATCTGAATGTTAATTTGAGTCTTCATCTCAATTTAATCGTTTCGTTTGAAACACTAATTTCATAAATGTGATTTGCAACTCTTAAGTCTTGAATCAAAGCTTTCAATGACCCTAGTTTTAATCACTATATTCTTAAATAAGATACCACAGTATCGATTTTAAATAAATATAAATTCTCTTAACAATGAAAATAGTAACGACCGCAACGCAACGTTCGCAACGAACGTATTATAATGTTAATCCAAACTTTAGGTTGCGTTTATAATACATTCTTTTAAATTCTTTGTTTCATCTTAAAAATATTCTTCTAGATTTGTTTTCCATGTATGAAAATTTGCAGAAATCTGTTGTCTTTGATGATCATATCAAAATCGCTTCCATTTTGATGGATATCGTGCTAGGCAGGCAATGTGAAAGGACGATTTCCAAAAGCTTGAACGATGTCTAGAGATACACCGGTGCAGTATAGCTTCCCTTCGAAGCATTTTCTAATACAAGAAACTATTCTATGAATTTGTTCTACAGTGTCGTGTTTTTTCAGGAAAACCAAACTGATGTGGTGGTATTATTTGGTTAGAATTGCTAAACAAATAAAGGCAATTGAGATTGATCAAAGAAACATAAAAA
>NW_023473488.1:0-3757 GCF_013731165.1 Rhagoletis pomonella
CATTTCTTTATTGTAGCACTCGAAACATAAAGAAAACTAGCGTCTTTATTTCCTGAGCATTTATATCACTTCGACGCTATCAGTTAGTTTAAGGCTCTTGGTCCAGATAAGCAGCTCTACACTTGTTGTAGAGAGTATGAGCAGTATTACTCGTGGTTGATGCCTTCTTTGATATCGAAGGACTCTCAATAACATTGGACCCTGTTAGATTTATCTATCGCATGGTTGGTGATAATAATTTCGCGATAGGGCCCGGTAGTAAACCCAACAAAATCCCTAATATTCAACCTACTTCAAAAAGCAAGGGGTCAGCTAAAAAGAAACAGAAGACATAAATATCGTCGTGCAAAACCGCGTATCAGCAAAATGCAAAACCGCGTATGTGAAGTTGTAGAAATTATTTTCTCGAGCGTCAAAACACTCATATTTCTAAATGGTTTTCTTTTTTATAAAGCAATCGCATTTCTGGGTAGTATAATTCAGGACGAATGGATAAGGATTGAGTCAAGAGCTTGTGTGAGCAAATCCAATTTTTTGGCAGCCAATGTCAGTTACGCGGTTTTGCAGAATGACGATACGCGGTTTTGTACTTTAAACGACGATATGCAGCCTTATATTTTTGTAAATGAGTCATTGGCAAAGGGTAGGGCCACCAATTCAAGCAAAGCGCTACGGAAACCCTTTACACTTTGCTTTCACGCTGATGACATGGGATATGAAAGACCCTAAAATAGATTTGGAATTGCCGTGCTTACAGCGGTACATTTAGCGGAAATTTGAGAACTATGTAAGTATTGTACGTTCGTATGAATGTATTGTATTGTACATATATACGTATTTCAGACATATATAATTTTTTACACCGTCCTTACAGCTACCCATCATTTATCGGCATTTTATCGCTAAACTAGTTTCATAGTCAAAAAAAAGTTTCGTAGTCGCTTGATGCCTTTCTCGTTTCATATTAACTCAGCAACAAATATTTAAAAACTCTTATGTATGTATGTATGTCATCTAATGTTTTCATATTTGTGTGGATGAAAATTCCAGAAATAGCTCAAATTGTAACGTCGAAGCTCTCAGGAATTTATGCAATGTGCAGAGAAGTTACTTGAACTATTTAGAAATTAAAAATATATATAACGCGAATACACAGTAATATAATACAGTTCAATTTCAGCAGAATATTGGAAACTTTTAAATCGTTTAAAGATTAAGCTAAGAGGAAAATAGGAGAAGTTTTAAAAATCCCTTGGTTTTCTAAATAAGAAATTGCAGGATATTTTAGTATTTCATTTGGTCAATAACCATGCTTTAAGCGTCACTGATTTAAGTCACCATGGATTTAAGTTATCAGGAGAACATGAAAAGCTCGATATGGCGGTATTGCAATCGATCTCTTTGTCGTAAGTCGTTAGATTTCAAAGCGAAGAAGCGATACGATTAATTAAAGGACGCTAAAATCTTGGCAAAAGGGCAAATCCGTTTGATCTTGTTGGCGTGGCGTATTGCAAAAAAAAGTTTCTGCATATTGAATCAAACCTCTATATTCCTATGTTATTCGACGCCCTGACGCAAAATATTTTTAAGGAGGTCGAGTTAAAATGATGCCCTGCAACTTGTAACAGTACCAATTTTTGAAGTCTCGGAACTTTTCGATAAAGATGTGGTGCTGCTATAAAATATATATACAAAAAATATAAGCATGAAACTATGTATTTGTTACAAGAATTATCCACATAAGGTGAAAACTGCTGCAGTTTCATTTTATAAAATTTAAAAAGTATGTTTGCACCATGTATTGTCTTCCCAGAGAGTTTTGCTTCACATCGAAATTCATGCTCTTTTATTTTCTAAGTGTAGCGAATAAAACTTCACACTTAAATTTAAGACATTCATAACAAAAATTGTATGAAGAAAATACCCGCTACGTCCTCCCAAATATAAACCGGGACGCAAAATTGAAGCAAGTTTTGCCTAATTTTCTTTAGTATATTTAATGTTTATAATTTTTTATGAATATGTAGCTCATTACTTAACAAACAACATATACTACAAACAGATTTCACACTTTGTGTAAAAATTATGAAAATTCTGCAAAATTTCAGCAAAATTTGTAACCTTTTAATCAGCTAAAATGGCGCGTCCCAGTTTATATGTATTTGGGTCACTCGCTTAAAACAAAAAAAAAAAACATTGAAATCGGCTCACTATCTGACAGGGACCGAACATAACAGTTATTGATGAAAACTGTCTTGGAAAAATTCACTATGAAGGAAATGTTCTATAACTAAGTTATATATACCAATTGATTTCTTTTTTTACTGGGACTCAAGTTTGAAAATAAATTTTTATTTGCAATTTTTATGCAAAGTTAAAAAAATAACACTTATTTTTGATTTTTATATTAAAAATCCAAAATAACAATTATTTTTGATTTTTATATTCTAGGGCTTAGATAACAGTTATATAAGACTTTTATTTATAAAAGTCATCAATAGAAATCAGCCAGAGACTTTTACTTTTAAAAGTCATCAATATAAATCAGTCACTGACTTTTATTTTTTAAATCATTCGTATAAAAGTCATTAACATTTTTCGCAGCTTAAAAGGTGTTGGGAAACAAAAGTTTGCTACGACTTTTACAAATGACTTTTAAAAGTATGATTTAAAAAATAAAGGTCAGTGACTGATTTTTAAAAATGATTTTTTTTTTTTAAGTTGTAACTGTTACGGTCCCTGCTATCTGATTGTTTTTCAATTGTATATAACACAGTCCGACATTAAAATTTTCTCAGAGATAAGACTAGCCATTTCTTATAGATTTTGGATCACTAAATTTGTAGAAATAAAAACTTGTATATTTGAATTTTAATAAAATAAGGCCAATAGCAAATTGCAAAATCGGCTCAAAACGGCTAATTTTTTTTTGCAAAACAGCTAACAAATCGGCTGCCGGTTAAACCGAATTTTCTCCGGCTGCTTGCTATCGCAACCGGCTAAATCTAGCCGGAAAACGGCTAAAATGGCAACACTGCATATTTATCTGTGTATATCCATACATACTTCTTCAGAGTTGACACTTTTCGAAAAACTTTTCCTGATTATCATTATTTCCTACATAGAGCGCCACTGTACCATACTTTTGCGCTCCAATTTCAACACTGCGCTGAGACATAACCAGCTTTAACAAGTTATCAGCAAAAATAGTGAAAAAACCACGAAAATGTTTAAGTAATTTAATATGTAGCTCATGTATTTACATACATACATACTCATATGCATATGCATATTCATACAGATTTTTCACTATTTGATATTGCGCATACGATTTTGTTACGCATTTACCTACCAACTATTTATATTTGCCGTCTACTATTTGACCAGTCATAAATTATTGTACCATGGATAGACTTTTGTGTCATGCCAATCAGTAAACCCAACAAATTTTACACAGATCAACAGCAGCAACAAAAAAAGATAATAATACATACTTATTTGTTATTAATAAATAGAAAAAAATAAATAAATGCTTATCAGTTGAGCATTGGACTAAAAATAAATGCCATAGTTGAATAATATTTAGCGGACGAAGGAGAGTTAAGCAGGGAAGTGTCAAAGTGAGCGCAAAATGCAGGCGGCCAGCGAATGCAAACAACATCGAATGTATACAAAACGTGAAAATTGTAAATAAACTGTATAAAGAAAACAACATCAACAAAGAACAAATTCATTAGAGCGCATTGCAATAAAACAA
>NW_023473489.1:0-3757 GCF_013731165.1 Rhagoletis pomonella
GCTTCTAGCATCCATAGGACCGGGTTGTAATGGAAGTAATTGTATGTTAAACAAATAAATGAAAATGTTTATAATGCAATCAATAGGTCCTTACGAATTCGCCATTACCAAGGTACTAAGTAACGTACGCACTTTAGTTTGCAAAATGCATGCCCAATGTCCTATATATAGGTCAGCTGCACATGAATTTACACCACGAATAACGTTTTTCCAAGAACCGCTACTTTTACTAATTTAGTTAGTGTTTGTCTATACCTCGCTGGCGACAGTACGTTTTAGTAATTTTTTGCTACAATTTCTGCGTAATTGATTTACAAAGTTTGCTAGTTCTCTAAAATGACCGAATATAATGCTACCTTTGCACGGTAAGTAAAAAGTGGCATATTCAAATATTATAAATCAATGTTTTTATATTTATTCGCATATATGATATGTTCTTCGACTGTTTTATGCATGAAACTTTTTTGTGTTGTAATATTGTTGTATTAGCGAAAAAGTTGGTGGCCTATATTTAGGACATTGGGCATATACTATACTATACATTTCTTACAGGGGATTTTCTCTGCATGAAGCTTTGGCCCTGTTAGAGGATGATAGTATGGATTACGATAGCATAGCTTTATTACCACCAATAAATGCAACTGCGGATGTTACCGACGAGGATTACGTCGATATAAACAATTTACCGGCTTCGCAAATGAAGAGCACCGTCGAACTCTTTTCGAAAACCAATGTCGATCATCAATGGGATTCAGATGATGACATACCATTGTCCGAAATTAGAAAAAACTTACACACCAATGTGAATAAACCGAAAAAAAGTAAAAAATATCATTATGAAAAGGAGTACCTACCCAGCAATGATACTGCTTTTGAAAAAAAACGATGAACATCTCGACATAACTGAGCATTCTCCTACTTCTCTCTATTGTTCCATTTTGAATAACGATTTTATTGGAATACTGCTTATTAGTGGATACATTCCACTACCCATAAGAAGATTGTTTTGGGAACGCTCGAAAGATTGCAATAACGAACTTGTTTGTGAGGCAATTTCAAGAAACAAATTTGAGTTCATAGTGTCCAATATACATTGCCAGGATAACAACTTGCTAGATCACTCTGACAAAGTTGCCAAAGTAAGACCATTATTTACACATTTAAATAGAAAATTTATGGAAACTGCTTATATTGAAGAAGATCATAGCGTAGACGAAGCCATGGTTCCTTACACAGGACGGCACGGCTGTAAGCAGTATATTCATGGCAAACAAATTCGCTATGGTTTCAAGCTGTGGGTAGGTATGACTCGGCAAGGATATATAAACTGGTTCGAACCTTATCAAGGCGCTTCCACAAATATCAGTAAAAATTATAAGGATCTTGAAGTTGGAACGTCTGTTATGCTTGAATATGCTGACGTCTGGAGGTCAAAATGGAAGGACCCCAAATTTCACTTGTATTTCGATAATTTCTTTTCTTCCATCGCTCTGCTTGAATACTTGAGCGAAAAACATATTTTCGGCACTGGCACAATTAGGGAAAATCGTATTCCTGGAAGCAATTTGATTGATTCTACGGTCATGAAGAAAAATGCTCGCGGTAGTTATGATTTCAATAAAATTGTTGATAGCAATATAATATTCATAAAGTGGAATGACAATAATATCGTTACATTTTGTTCGAATGCGATCGGAGTAAATCCCGCAAGTTTCACGAAGCGATACTCCCAAAAAGAAAAAAAATTCATACAAGACGAGCAACCACGTATCGTAAAAAATTATAATAAGAGCATGGGAGGAATCGATCGTGCAGATCAAAATATTAGTTTATGCTGCACTTCTATACGAGGTAAGAAATGGTATTTTCCTCTCATAACTCACTGTGTGGATATGGCTGCTCAAAATGCCTGTCAGATCCATAAACATAATGGAGGAAATGGATCAGCTATGTATCTTTCAGGCGAAGTATTACGACAACTTTACTCACCCAAAATAAAAAAGGTAACGCAAAGTCCCAATGAAGAATTGCGTTATGATCGATTAGACCATTGGGTAGTTCCACAAGAAAAACAGACCAAATGTGGCGCTTGTCATCAAAAAACCACAACAGATGCCAAAAATGTAATATAGGATTACATGTAAAATGTTTTGTCACATATCATACCAAATAAGTTAGATGAAGTTGACAGTATGTCATGTGCCCAATGTCCTATATATAGGGCGGTTTCAAAAAACTTGTTTTCAAATAAAATTTTTTTGAAATCATTGCAACAGGGTCTTTTTATCATAATTTTAATTGACTATAAAAGAAAAGCACTTTGGAAATTTTAATGTACAAGGAATGGGCATATCTGGGTTAAGTTGAAAGAAGACAAATTCCTTTGTTCGGCATTTATTCTTACTCGCTTTCTATCTTCCAAGGCGAATTCATATATTCATGTGGTAGCAAGAGTATAAAAACATAAAATTACCTTACAATTTAAAAGCACAAGTATCACATGTATGAGTAGTCCAATTCACGAAATCATTTCATCGATCTGAGTAAAAACTAGGTGCATAAACTCTATTTCGCGTTAATTTTAATCATGAAATTGTATTCATTCATTCAGTTTCTACTCAAACGCATGAAATGATTTCATGAATTGGCCTACGCATAATGGTAGTAAATGACAGAATGAATTACAACAAACACATCCTTTTGACATAATGCAAGCCGAAAACGTTGGTTCAAATCAATCGGCAATCAAGTTGGACGTTTTGCCCACAAACATTGCAATTTTGCAAGCAGTCTCATTGTAAAATCTCATTTTTACAATTTCATAGTTTCGGCTTACATTTATAAAATTCAACAAAAGAACGTACCTATTTCGGCTGAGTTATCCATTTTCGGTTATTTAGTGTACAAAATAAACGAAAATTAAATGAGTTTGTACAATATGGCCATTGATGTTACGATAAGTTGTACAACTTGCCAGAAAATCCAAATTTTTTGATCTTTCATACAACCAAGACAAAAATTCATTCAACAAGCCCATAAACGGCGCAATCTAGAGCAAAATAACACCAAGTGGAACCAACGGTCGCTACGTCTATGGCTTTCTTTAGGAAACATCGGGCGAAAATTTCAAGTGCTCCTTTAACACTACCTTATATAAGTTGGTCTTGCTATCATCCTCACATATGTTCATCAGAGTATACTAACGAAGGACGCGTTAATCCAAGGAGAAAGCGAGAGCACAAAACTACTCTAGAAAATTACACGCACAATGACAAACATGAACAAATGCACAACAAACACATAATTTTTGACAATCAGTACAGTTCGCATTAATATCAACGAGCAGCTTATTAGATTTGTTTTCGTTTGTACTACATATGTGCATATATACATGTACACAAACATATGTACATACACAAACATATGTACATACGTACCAGTGTTGCCACTTTGATAAATTATTACCAAAATTGGTAGAAAAAATTTGGGTTGGTAAAAAGGTAAATTTTGTCTCATTTTGGTAGATTTTTGTTAAATTATTTTGTTTGAAAAACAAATAAAAGTTTAGTTCCCGCTTCATTTGTCTTAAAGCATAAACAGACGGCAGCGTTCATCCGGATCAACTAGGGAATTAACTGCAGTTGATCCGGATTAAGTCCGAGTTAATCCGGATCAACGCTTCCGACTGTTTAAGCTTTAAGTTAGCTTTATGTATATTATAAATTATTTTCCAAAAGTGTTTACGTTATTGCATTAA
>NW_023473490.1:0-3756 GCF_013731165.1 Rhagoletis pomonella
GCTGTCATCAGAAGCTTCCTGCGGCATGGCTTCGGGCCGCCCACGTTTGCCATCAGCCGGCTTAGAGCCGCCGTGCTCTGCGCAGCTTTTTCACATACTCCATGGATGTGTTCCCAGAATGTGAGTTTGCTGTCAAGCTTCACCCCTAGGTATTTTGTAGACCTAGAAGTCGTCACGGGTTGAGGTCCGACCATTATATTTATAATTGTTGGGATCCGTTTCCTGGTGAGGAGCACGATCTCCGTTTTGGCTGTAGCCAATTGCAGACCGTGATCGCTCATCCATCCACTGACGTTGCGCATGACCTGGTTTAGCTTGAGCTGTGCTAGCTGGACATTTCTTGCTGTTATGACGGCTGCCACGTCGTCCGCGAAGGCGACAAGGAAGGCGCTCTCCGGCATTTCCGTGCGCAACAGACTGTCATACGTGGCGTTCCAGAGGTCCGGGCCAAGTACAGACCCCTGTGCCGCTCCGCCGGTTATACGTCTCTTTCTCTGGCCTTGTGTTGTGTCGTACAAAAGCCAACGGTCTCTGAGGTAGTCCCGGATCATATCTAGCAAGTATGTTGGAACCTTGAATGACCGTTCCAAGGCCTCCAGCATATCGTCCCATCTTGCCGAGTTGAAGGCGTTCTTGACGTCCAGTGTGACTAGCAGCACTATTGGCCGCGCCTGGTGGCAGGCTTCTTCGGCCTTATGTACCGCCTCGACTACTTCGCCAATTATTTTGAGCAGACTCTCCATCATTTTGCCTGCTGTGTCTAGCATGCAGAGTGGCCGGAAGGATGAAGGAGAGTTTGGGTCCCCTTTGCCCTTGGGTATAAGCACCAGTCTCGCCTTCTTCCATTGGCTTGGGAAAACCCGGGCCCTAAGGCAGCTGTTGT
This sequence comes from Rhagoletis pomonella, assembly GCF_013731165.1. NCBI lineage: Eukaryota > Metazoa > Arthropoda > Insecta > Diptera > Tephritidae > Rhagoletis > Rhagoletis pomonella. The sequence continues at coordinate 884 of NW_023473490.1, forward strand.
ACATGTTAAGCAGAAGATCAGGGCTCGTTTCCGCTGCTAACCTGATTGCCTCCGCTGGTATGCCATCTGGGCCTGGAGCCTTGCCGGCTTTCATGCTTCGCAGGGCTAGCTTCAGCTCGTCTGTCGAAAACAGTGGTGCCTCGGCTTGCTCCTCGACGAACACTGTGTCGGCTCTTAGTGGGTGTGTGGGAAATAGCGCATCCACTATATTCTTAACTCGGGCCTCATCCATCGCCTGTGATGATGTATGGAACTTTTTCTTCACTATTTTGTATCCCTGGCCCCAGGGATCGCGATCCACTTCGTCGCATAGCGCTTTCCAGCAGTTCCGTTTGCTCTTCTGTATCTCGGCCCCAAGTGCTTTCTTTGCGCTTTTGTAGGCTGCTGCTCTGGTCAGCGCCTCGGGTCTACCACGAGCGCGCGTTGCGAGTCTCCGCATTCTATGGCAGGCCCTTCGCAGCTCAGCAATTCGGTCATTCCACCAGTATACCTGCTTTTTACCTGACCATGCTCTCCTCTGTGGCATTGAGGCTTTGCATGCCCGGTGAATGCAGCGCATAGTTTCTTCGACCAGCTTAGTACAAGACTCCCTGTTGTGGATCTCTCCCGTTGTGGGTGAAATGCCTTGGGAATCTGCTAGGAGTGACGTATCGAACTTGCGAACATCGACCCTAGACGGGTTCCATCCTGGTTTCCTGCGAGGGATACTACGTGTTTGCCCTCGCGTGATGTCAGTGACTTGGAAGGTGATGTAGTTGTGGTCGCTACCACTCAGGTCTTCCATCACTCTCCATCCGTCAGCCCTTCGGAGAAGGCTTTCTGAGACCAGGGTTATGTCGGGGATAGAGTATCCAAAACCCGGCCTTCGATATGTAGGGGTCGTTCCGGTGTTGAGGATGGTCAGGCCAATGCGGGCTGCCATTTCAAGGACCAGTCTTCCCCTGGTGTTTGTTTGGGGCATACCCCATTCCACGCCTCTTGCGTTGAAATCTCCAGCAACAATTATGTGGCCGGTTATATCGCGCAATTCGTCTTCAAGGTCTTCGAGCTTTCCCCTGAAGACAGGGACTGTGTCGTTTGGAGACAGGTAGCAGCTCACCACAGTGATTTGCGCCATTTTAACCCAGACGTAGCAGCGTCCTACCCCGCTGCTCTCTGCGCGATGGTTGGGGTTAGCAATCCATATCGCGGCCGAGCCTGATTGGTCAACATGCCAGGTTTCTTTTGTTCTATAGGGTTCACTGATGATGACAGCGTCTGCTCTTTGTTCAAGAACCAATTGGTCCAGCAGGTCATCAGCTACCCTACTCCTGTTCATATTGCCTTGTATAAATTTAATCATATTCTCCCAAGCTTTGTCTTAGCCTCAGCAAGGGCATCCCTGAAGGCCTTGCACGCTCCCGACCCGGGCAGGTGATGGGAATTTTTCTGTCCATCTCCTGCCGAGCACAGGTAGCAGCTTGGGCTTTCTTTACACGCAGAGGCTATGTGGCCCTGCTGACCACATTTCCAGCATGAACTGCTTCTGTCTGGGCCTTTGCATGCCGCCTTTTTGTGGCCATACCCCAGACAGCGGAAACACCTTTGGACATCCGCGCGCTCTCGGACGCGGCAGATAATCCAACCTACTCGCAGCTTCCCCTTTTCAATAAGAGTCCGGCCTGGCAGTTCATCGATTTCCACCACGGCCATTCTTTGTTCTCGCGAGTTTACAGCGAGGAGAGAGACGCGAAGTTGGCCATTCATCTTGTCTCCTAACTCCCCGCGTATAGCGTTCTCCACTTCTGGGGCCGTGGTTAGGCAGTCCATGCCCAGAACTTCTAGACGTAAACGTCTAGTGAGAATACGGGCGTCTCCAAGCTGGCCAATGGCAGTGCACACATTTTCCTTAAATGCTGTGTGGTTGCCACAGCGCTCCATTTCGATGAGCACGCCGCCTTCGCGGGTTTTCCGAACAGATCGAATTACGGTCTCCGTCTTCTCGGGTTGGAGCTTACCGCGTATCGTTCCCAGCACCTCTGCATAGGTTTTGCCTTCAGCTGGCTTAATTATTAATTTGGCGAGACTCTTCTTTTTTCTCACCCTCTTCTTTTTTTTGCGGCTGGTCGCCTCGCCCTTATTGACCAAGGGTTCACCTGGCGCTGGCCCTGGCTTGGGCTTTCTGCTTTTTCCAACCGTTTTCCATTGATTGTCTGGTACGGTTTTCTGTGCATTGTTGTTATTATTGCCATTATTATTAGGATTATTAATAATAATGTTTTTACTACTATTATTATTATTAGCAGTAGTATTTTTCTTCTTTTCCGGCTCGCCTGTAGGGGAGTCGGATCGAGTTCGACCTCTCTTTTGCGAGCCAGGGCCAGCCTTCCGCAGCTCGGAAAGGGTAGGCCCCTTCCGGCGCTGCTCTCGGAGGTAGCTTAATATATTTAAGCTCTCCTCGATTTGGGCCATACCTGTTTTTATGTCCATGGACACATTCTTTTGCTTAGACACAGCGCTCTGCATCTTCTTCAGGACAAGCCGAATCTGGGCCAATTGCTCATCTTCATTGCCTTCGCAAGTTCCCAAGCTTGCGGTGACATGCTTGTCGCTGTTTGCAGCAGCCGGCGTTTGAAGACGACTATCCCGGCTGCCGGGAGTTGCCGTTTGGCAAGGTGTAGCCTTCTGCGCCACGCCGGCGGCTTTCTCCGTGCTCGTGGTGCCGGAATTTGCCTGCAGAGGAGTTTGTGGCGGGGAGCGCACGACTCTACTGCTCTTCCTGAATGCGCTGCATTCTTCCTCCGTATCATCGACGTTCGTTTCGTTTATTGGTTTTGTTTTAATCATTTTCAGTCAATTGGGTCTCCGCTTCAAGCCGCTATCTCCACACGTAG
>NW_023473491.1:0-3756 GCF_013731165.1 Rhagoletis pomonella
TTACATGCCTAACCGTAAGAGCGATCCATTTGGAGTTAGCGAAGGATCTGTCAGCTGACGCACTCATATTGTGTTTGAGAAATTTCATGAATCGACGAGGTGTTCCTTTGAGAATGTGCAGCGATAGAGGCACAAATTTTGTGGGTGTAAGTAAAAGAGATTGGATATTGGTAGAGAAAAGGTTGGCCGATGAAAGTGTTAAGCGAGGTGTTGAGCGGATATTCAACTCACCAGGTAATCCATCCGCAGGAGGTGCATGGGAGCGAATGGTGCACAGTGATAATAAAGTACTTTCATTCACATTGAAAGAAAAGGTACCACAAGTAGAGACATGGCTGAGCCTTTTAATTGAAGCTGAAAACTTAGTTAACTCCCGTCCATTGATTTACCGTTAGACAACCATGGTTCGGAGCCTTTAACGCCTAATCATTTTATTCTGGATTGTCCAAACGACGTCCAAACACCGAATACAGACGACAATATTTGTTTACGGAAGCAGTGGCAAATTTTACAACAAATGAAGCAGACTTTCTAGAAAAGATGGGTGTTGGAATATCTTCCTACACTTACGCGACGAAGCAAATGGTGCCAACGTGAAAAACGTATTCGAGTAGAACTAATTGACATATTTTTAATTATAGAAATAAACGACAAATTTTTAAATAAACGAAAATAACGTCGTGTATTTATTGGCGCCCAACGCGGGGCACGGTTTAAAACGTAAAAATTCCGCGCGGACCATAAAAATTAGTTTGGCCCCTTAGTACCTACTTAGGAAAAAGTGATTTCCCAGGCAAAAAAAAAAGAACATTTCACCAGTGTAGAAGAAAAAAAACTTTTAATAAACGGACATAAAAATAAGTGTTTAAATTTAGAGAAAATCTTTGAATAAAATTCAAAAATAAATAATAGCATAAAAAAAAAGAACAACAACAAAAAAACCAACTGTAAAAAAGTAACAACACCAGCAATAGTGGCAAAAGAACAACAAAAACAACTGTAAAAAGGTAACAACACCAGCAATAGTGGCAAAAGAACAACAATAACAACTGTAAAAAAGTAACAACAACAACAGCGATAGTGGAAAAGGGAACAACAAAAAAACAACTGCAAAAGCAACAACAACACAGAATGCAGTTAACGATAGTGTAAGTTATGAATGAAATGTAGGAATATTTATGATTTAAGTGAGTTATAAGTGAAATATAAGGACATTTAAAATTTAAAAGAGGGAAATGTTTAGTAGCGCTCACATCGTTTTTAGGGTGGGGCGGAGGGGGGAGGGGGCGGATACCCTCAAACCCTCCCCACTAGAAAGGGGACAGTCCCCGCTTTCCAAAAAGGCGTATTCCCCCTTTGGGCTCCTTCCACAGCCCCCTAGGGAACCGTTTGAAAAAGGGAAAAAACAGAATTTTCTTAGGCAAACTGAGCAGTTTGAAGTGGAATATGACCCAACTAACAGAAAACGTGGGATTATTTAATAAAAGAAATTATGCCAAATTAGATATCGGGCGATTTTGAATAAAGAATAAAAAAGTTAATTAAGAATAGAAAAAAAAAGTTTTTATAAAAAAAATTTTCTTTTTAACAAATGTATTTTTGCGTAGAATTCCTTTCTGCGTAGGCGGCCTTCGGCCGCACTTAGGGATTGTAACGTTCAGGCAGTAGAATTCTCCTTTCTGTGCTGCCAAAGAAGGGGGGCTGAACACCTTTTGCAGAGAACACCATTCTGCGTAGGCGGCCTTCGGCGGCACTTGGGGATTATAACCCTCAGGCAGTAGAATTCTCCTTTATGTGTTGCCAAAGAAGGGGGGCTGAACACCTTTTGCAGAGAACACCTTTCTGCGTAGGCGGCCTTCGGCCGCACTTAGGGATTATAACCCTCAGGCAGTAGAATTCTCCTTTCTGTTTTGCGAAGAAAAGGAGCCGAACACCTTTTGCAGAGAGCACCTTGTATATTTTTAATGCTTACTGGGTTATATCCTATCTTCTTTTGTCTCTCATTCTATTGCATATTTTGGAGTTTGACAGCTGAACTCCGCCATTTAATTTGCATATGTAACCATAGTCAGACGCGTGATTTTGAAGGTGTTTTTTTTTTGCTGAATTTTGATTAATTGATTAATATTAAAGTCGTAAAGCAAGTTATAACTAATCGAGTGAAGTGTAAAGTGAAGGGGAATACAAAAATGTATTGGTGAAGTGGTTGCTTTAAGGAGAATAGGAGTGATAAATGTACGCTAATTTCCGAATTTTACAAAAAGGACATAATTCAAACCCAATTTGTAAATAATAGGGCTGTGCGATTATTCGATTACTCGAGCAAGTTGGTTAATCAATTATTCGGTTAATCAATTACTCGAGTAATCAAGATTTTGATTACTCAAAACGATGATTAATCGAGTTACTTGAAATATGATTACTCAAAAAAATAATTTTGCTCGTTAAAAGAGTTTACTTTGGAAAAAGCTTATTTTCTTTTTTACATTCTGTATATGAAAAAATGTTTCGTTTTAATTTTTGAAAACAGAAACGTTGTTTTCAAAGTATCAAGGAACTTTAACTACTTTATACATATGTAAAGAGTTGAAATGTTGATTACTCATTTTACTCGAAATGTTGATTAATCATAAAGCAAATTACTCAAATATTTTTGTTTTTGGTTAATCAAAAATCTTGATTACTCGAGTAATTGAACTTTTGAGTAATCATAATTTCCAATTAATCGAATAATTGAGTTATTTACTTTATGATTAATTAAAATTTTGAGTAATCAATTAATCGCACAGCCCTAGTAAATAAATTAGTGACCAAAATTTACAAAAGTGAGTATTAAAATAATGCGTAGACCCTTGACTATAAGTGTGTGGAATTTTTTTCGGATCGGGCCACCCCTTTGGTCGGAATAGCCCGAAATAGTTGTGAACGCTACTAAACCCCACCCTTAAAAGAATTTAATTGAAGGTTAAAAGTTTTCCCCAATACTTAAATATTTTTATTAAATTTTTCTTGCAAAAACTACAGTTTCATATTTGTTCTGCCTTGTTTATAAAAATAACAAATAAAAAAAAAATATAGAACAGAATGTCGCACGAAGAACAGATAGCAAAGACTCTTTCGAGGTTAAATTTACAAATAATAGCTCTTCCAGTACCTCCTCCTTACCCTCTGTTTTTATTAGTAGCCAAAGAAGCGAGCTTTCAAATTTAATAACAGAAACAGTTACCGCCATACGACACCCCAGAGTAGAAGAGGAAGAGGAGCATAGGGTAGACTTCAGTAGGAATTCCGACTCATCAGACCGAATACCGGATGTGGTAAAGTGTTTGAGGGAATTTTCTGGAAGACCAGGCGAGTTTAGCTCGTGGAGGAAATCCGTAGATAAAATACTGTTGATGCATGGTCAAAGCAAGGATTCGCCTAAATATTATTCAATTCTTCACACAATTAGACACAAAATTACAGGCGAGGCCGACGCGGCACTCGAGTCATGTCGGACTCCATTGACTTGGAATAAGATCAAGAAGTGCCTAATGCTTCATTACTCCCATAAAAGAGAAGTCAGTACATTAGAGTACCAAATGACAACTCTTGTCCAACAGGGTAGAACAGTAGAGGAGTTCTACCACGAAGTCTACAGGTATCTCTCTTTTTTCGGACCATATTTGGTAGCACTTGGTCGTCGTCAAGAAAAAAGATGGGGCTGCCATTTTACATGCCTAACCGTAAGAGCGATCCATTTGGAGTTAGCGAAGG
>NW_023473492.1:0-952 GCF_013731165.1 Rhagoletis pomonella
GAGAAATACAAAATCTTCGATAAATCAGTAAATATTGAAGCTAATTTATTCAAAATTGATGATTGCAACAATTCTTTACCAAGAAATACGTTTATGACAAAATTTTGGAAAATGGGCGTAGCACCACCCACTTGTGATCACATATATGTATCTCGCTAACCGTTCTAGCAATTTGTACCAAGCTCGGTATGGTTATTGTGCTTGCCACATAAAAGCAAACCGTTGAAAATTGTTGAAATCGGACTAAAATTGAGGCCGCTTTTCATATAACGGTAAATTTCAGATATGCTTGAAACTGCAATATTTCGAAATTTAAGGACGCTAATTTACTTAAAATGTATACACCCCGGCTTATCATGTAGCGGTAGCTTTCGGAAAGGTGGAAAACATATATTTAATACTTGCGCCGGGTATTTAATGTTCGGTTCCGCCCGAACTTAGACTTTCTTACTTGTTTTTTTTTGTAGTATGAACTATGTATATTAGAAATTTAAGTAAAAAATGTTCCATACATTGTAAAAAATTCTCTGTGCCAATAATATAGTGCGGCACTGCACACATATATAAAATTTATAACTTGGGGCTAGAATCTCTACAAAAAAGGCTAGATAGGGCTAAACAAAAAATTTTAGAGCTAAGGGCTAGTTTCATTATTCATCGATTTAACATTTTTATACCCGATCGAACTTGGGCACAAGGGTATATTAACTTTGTTCACATAACGGCTGTTTGTAACAGCCAAAACGAACCGAGATAGATATAGACAAATGTATAAATGTCTGTCCGTCCGTCCGTGTACATGATAACTCGAGAAAAAGTTGAGATATCTCAACGAAATTGGGTATGTAACCTACTTTAGCTAAGGTAGGTTATTATAGGAAATGGGCGAAATCGGACTGTAACCACGCCCACTTCCCATATAAGGGTATTTTCGAAAAATGCAAAAACTACG
>NW_023473492.1:962-2052 GCF_013731165.1 Rhagoletis pomonella
CGTAGTTTTTGCATTTTTCGAAAATACCCTTATATGGGAAGTGGGCGTGGTTACAGTCCGATTTCGCCCATTTCCTATAATAACCTACCTTAGCTAAAGTAGGTTACATACCCAATTTCGTTGAGATATCTCAACTTTTTCTCGAGTTATCATGTACACGGACGGACGGACAGACATTTATACATTTGTCTATATCTATCTCGGTTCGTTTTGGCTGTTACAAACAGCCGTTATGTGAACAAAGTTAATATACCCTTGTGCCCAAGTTCGATCGGGTATAAAAATGTTAAATCGATGAATAATGAAACTAGCCCTTAGCTCTAAAATTTTTTGTTTAGCCCTATCTAGCCTTTTTTGTAGAGATTCTAGCCCCAAGTTATAAATTTTATATATGTGTGCAGTGCCGCACTATATTATTGGCACAGAGAATTTTTTACAATGTATGGAACATTTTTTACTTAAATTTCTAATATACATAGTTCATACTACAAAAAAAAACAAGTAAGAAAGTCTAAGTTCGGGCGGAACCGAACATTAAATACCCGGCGCAAGTATTAAATATATGTTTTCCACCTTTCCGAAAGCTACCGCTACATGATAAGCCGGGGTGTATACATTTTAAGTAAATTAGCGTCCTTAAATTTCGAAATATTGCAGTTTCAAGCATATCTGAAATTTACCGTTATATGAAAAGCGGCCTCAATTTTAGTCCGATTTCAACAATTTTCAACGGTTTGCTTTTATGTGGCAAGCACAATAACCATACCGAGCTTGGTACAAATTGCTAGAACGGTTAGCGAGATACATATATGTGATCACAAGTGGGTGGTGCTACGCCCATTTTCCAAAATTTTGTCATAAACGTATTTCTTGGTAAAGAATTGTTGCAATCATCAATTTTGAATAAATTAGCTTCAATATTTACTGATTTATCGAAGATTTTGTATTTCTCCAAATTACCGTTATATGGGATGTGGGCGTGGTTATTGTCCGATTTTACAAATTTTCGGCCATTTGGTATGCTGTACCAGGACCAACAACTGTGCCAAGTTTGGAAGAAATTGGTGTAGCTGTTACCAAGATATACACA
>NW_023473492.1:2062-3561 GCF_013731165.1 Rhagoletis pomonella
AGTTACTAAAATATCGCCGTTTTCGTATTTCTTAAAATTACCGTTATATGGGAGGTAGGCGTGGTTATTATCCGATTTCGCCCATTTTCAATACCATCCGTCCCACGCCCAAAAGAAGTTCACGTACCAAGTTTCGTTAAGATATCTCAATTTTTACTCGAGTTATCGTGTGCACAGACGGACGGACGGACGGACAGACAGTCACCGCTTAATCGATTTCTCTTTTCATTCTGATCATTTATGTATACATTTGTCTATATCTATCTCGATTCGTTTTGCCTGTTACAAACAACCGTTATGTGAACAAAGTTATAATACCCTTGTGCACAAGTGCGCTCGGGTATAAAAACACAAAAAATCTCTAGACTTCGTGCAAAACTCAGGAGTTTGCATAAAAGTTGCCATTGTAGTATGTGCCACTTTGAAGTTGGTAAAAAATCGTGTCTTCTTTAAGCAGCCACGCCATGAATTCTTTGTTTAAAATGCATTCGTCATTAAAATAGCAATTACGTTTTTGATTTTGTTCGTGTAAATTAATCATTTTACACGGTCACAATAACAAATTTTGTTTAAATCTACACCCAATAATTTATACATTTAAAGGCAAACAAATAACTTTTTACGATATGAGCTGATTCAACGGCATTGCCACAAATTATTAGCCAACTGCTGTATACACTAGGGCTGTCAAACTATCGATGGTTGGGCCATTCGATAGTTTGCGATAGTTTAGCTGCACTGTCGATACTATCGCTACTATCGAAATTTCGTTTAGTATATACTAGCAGAGTACCTGACGTCGTTCGGGGTAAACTAATCCAAATATAAAACAGTAATATAAATATTCAGTTCAGCATAAATTAAAGGAGACAAATTATTTGCATTCTTTTTAAATTAAGTCATCCTTATGAGCCATACTTTTAGCTTTATCGTGCTTCAACTAATATATATGGATCATCAAGTACATGCGACTTATGGTTTCGAAGTTATATCTGATAAAATTTCCACGCCTATGGGATGCGCCACGCCCCATTCTACAAACTCATTTATTTATAGCCTAATATAGGAACCTACCAGAGCCATGCGTGCCGACCGAATTTCAAGTTCATGGGGCTTATGTATATAGATGCAGCTGTTCCAATAACTACTATTTTTATACCCGAGCGCACTTGTGCACAAGGGTATTATAACTTTGTTCACATAACGGTTGTTTGTAACAGGCAAAACGAATCGAGATAGATATAGACAAATGTATACATAAATGATCAGAATGAAAAGAGAAATCGATTAAGCGGTGACTGTCTGTCCGTCCGTCCGTCCGTCTGTGCACACGATAACTCGAGTAAAAATTGAGATATCTTAACGAAACTTGGTACGTGAACTTCTTTTGGGCGTGGGACGGATGGTATTGAAAATGGGCGAAATCGGATAATAACCACGCCTACCTCCCATATAACGGTAATTTTAAGAAATACGAAAACGGCGATATTTTAGTAACT
>NW_023473492.1:3571-3756 GCF_013731165.1 Rhagoletis pomonella
TGTGTATATCTTGGTAACAGCTACACCAATTTCTTCCAAACTTGGCACAGTTGTTGGCCTTCGCACAGCATACCAAATGGACGAAAATTTTTAAAATCGCTCAATAACCACGCCCACATCCCATATAACGGTAATTTGGAGAAATACAAAATCTTCGATAAATCAGTAAATATTGAAGCTAATTT
>NW_023473493.1:0-3755 GCF_013731165.1 Rhagoletis pomonella
GGTTTGCAGAAAAATTGTAATCCTCAATTAAAATGGTGTATATAAAAATTGAGGTATGCAAGCGAACAGCGAAGCATATCTGCACACCTAACTATACATGTGCAAGAAACAAGCTGACGCAAATATTTTACATTCCATGTAAAACATGAGCTGAATAAATTCCAGAAGCATGTCTGCTGCTGCTGCATGAATTAAAGATAACAGCACTAAAGCAACTGCATGCCTGCGGATAGTGCATCGTTGAATTTCTTTAACCCTTTCGAAACTTGATTTTTTTTATTTCTTAAGTTATTTTACAATAGTGAGCGAACACAAATGGGAGGATACAAAAATATGTCTAGCTTCATGACTGGAAGGAAAGCGCTCGCGTCGTTATGACTTTCTGTACATTACCACAGTATCATCACCCTTTGAGAACCTGCTCACGATCTGCCCACGAGCGCCGAATATCTATCCATTATCAACTCCGGTGGGTGTCTAAACTCAATGAGGGAAAGTCTCGAGAGGACATTGAATAACAATCAAAACTGAACAAGGTGCAGCTTGAAGTAAATCCTGGTCTGATTTGCGTAAAAAAGCTGGTGTATGTGCAAAGGCTAGCGGGACAGGAACGATGCGCACAACTCCCAAGGTAACACCAGGTCGAATTCCAAATCTTCACCCAAGCTACACAAAAATCGGCCTTGAGCTTTAAAGCAAATGGACTGTTAACATACAAGTCATTTGATCACAGTAATTTGAGTAAACTAACCCTAAATTAACTTTTGAAATAGCGTCATACGTCAAAGTAAATATATCAAGATCCAACCACAACATGTACCATTTCCTTACGGTTATACATTTTGTCCGGTATGAAAATATTTTGTAGACTTTCAACAAGCCAGGAAGTTAGAAAAAATTTTTGTTGTTGTTGTTGTAGCGGCTCATCCATCGACGTTGTCGTCTGTTTCAGCTAAGGATTTGTCCATAATCCCAAATTAGGTCGATTGAATGGCTGTACTGGGTACAAATATTGTACTTGAAAATTATTGAAACTGAAGTTGAGTGCAATCATTTCTGAATACCGATAAATGAAAGTAGAACTCGGTACTTTCAGGTATCTATTCGACACTTAATACTAAGACTTTGACTCGATCCTGAGTACATGTATCAAGGTATTGATGGGAAAAGAGTATTTTTGAGTACTCAGCATTTTCGAGTTCTTTTAAGTTCGAATACTTTCGAGTTCCTTTGTGACTACTGAGTACTTTGGAGTACTCAGTATCGAAACACTTTAAAAATCAGGTACTGTCGATCCATTTGAGAATCGAGTACTTTTGGTATCGATACTGCCCAACTCTAGTTATAATAGTTATTTTTAGACTTAATTTTTTAGATCATAAAAGATTTAAAACGGCAATAAAACCATAGCCTGCATAACGGTAGAAATGATTCAAAAAAATTTAAATACTAAACAAATATTATTTTAGATTAAAAATATAAATTAAGAAATAACGATTACATTTTACAGAAAAAATAAGACAATGCAAATTTATAAGCTATTCTTTATCGAAAAAATAAAAAATTAAAAGTTGTGATTTTAATAAAAATAAAAACTCAACTCAAACTTTCAATTTTTCATAATAAACAATCGTGGTACAAAGCTCATTAAAAATATTAAAAATAAAATGTTAATAAGCCACAATAACATTGACAAAAAACTTTATATTTGATGGTTTTTGCCTGTTCCTGGTTTTTACATTACATAAACTGCTAGCTATGTATGCAAATATATTCTAAGCATCTTAAAATTTTTGGTTACACAATCTTCGGTAGCATTCCCTGCCAGATATCTCCCGTGTCACAGTCAAGTTTTCTCATCTCAGCTACAATGGCTCTGCATTCTTGTCTACTCTGAAAGAAATTGCAAGCCATAAGGCTGAATTCCGCATCCCCTTTTTTTTTGTGGCAACATTAGTTTGGTTTGTTTTCAAAAATTAAGTACAGTAAAATATAAGTAAATTTTGAGAAAACTTTTTATTTCGAAACCCAAATTATTTAAGAATTACTTAGTTCCAAAAACTCAATGTTCTACATTGCCTATAAAAGGTTAATATGCATCGAAGACAGGCAGGTGTTATGTTTTCCTTATTTTACCTACAATTTTTTGCTTCCGTTGTTATACCTACTCGAAAAATGTTAATAAACTGCTGATTTTTTTTTTTTTTTATACAAATTTTAAGGTGACACCTGACGTTTAAGTGGCCATCAATAAAATTAGCTTGTTGTTCACTCTGTTTATGCAAATTTACTTTATGACTTGTCACACCTGTCGCAGACACAATGAGCCATCTCACTCTAATCAGTGTCAATAAGAAATGAACTTTGACTTTTACGACTTTGAGGATCATTTATTACAACGCCATTTTATTGCTGGTAGTTTTGCAACTTTATAGCCACTCATTAGGGTTGCACATTTATAGTTGCGTCAAGAGGATGAGTTGGCAGCGGATTGAGAAAATGTTGAGGAATGTTCATACAAGGATTTCTTTACTAATAGTAGTAAGTATAGTATTTAGTAATAATTATAATTAGATAGGAACCATTAATAGGCACTGGAAAACCCTGTTATAATGAGGGGGGCTTTTCGGTCCTTCATATAATAAAAATAGCAGGTGGTCAAATCTGCTGCTTGATCAGACCCTGACATGCACTAATAAGATCGAAAACCCGTTTTAACCTTTCCAAAAGAACTGTAGAATTATTCAAGTAAGCTGAAATGACTGAAAACACGTATATCAATTACCTGACAAAGGGCATGCGCTTCAAAGAATACTCTTTATTTTTTTTGTAGAAATTGTATTCTTATTCTTTTAAATATATGTAGTATATCAACATATATTTGTCGAAATAAATTTCTTCTGCTCACTTATTTTTAGTCACCGCAAATTCTCTGCCTTTCGCTTCCCACTCAATCACAACTTCAACTCCATTGACCGCACTTTGAATTGCCGCAACATTCAGTCAACAACATTTTAACCCTTTTTCAACTTCACCTATCCATGTCAATCAAACCTCTGCTTCCTCTTCTGTGCGCCTTGCGGTTATACGGTTAAGTGTTGACAGCATTTTGTGCTGTCAGTCGCCGTCTATGCCATGTCTTTAAATAGAGCCATTGCGGAACCGTATGCCTCACTCAACTCCATTGAGCAGAGCAGAAGTTGCAACCAATGGGGAAGTTTTATGCGGCATTTCCTCATGCAGCACCCCCTGTGTTCTGCCTGTTAGGCACATCATGTCTTTGTACGTATTTGTGTTTCACTTGCCGGTACTTGGCATTTGTACTGTTGCATTTTTTATTTGATTTGATTAATTTGTAATGCGGCCTGGGTTGCGGGATTATGTTGTGTTGCATTAGAATGGTAGGGAGTAAATGTTGTGCTGGGATTCTGGAAAGGAAATGCAGAAGTTATTCGCTTATGTATGTAATGCTGACGCTCTAGGCATAATTTCTTTTGCAATCATTTAGAACAATAATAAATATAATATTCATTTAATGGAGCAATTACCAATAAGTAAGTAATTTAAAAATTAACAGCCCGATTTTGTGCACTTGATAAATTAAAAATTTGTATAATTTCTCAAAAATATTTTTTATTTATTAATAATTCGGATTCCAGCCCAAAAATAAGAGGCTCTAATCTTGATAAAATGTCAAGAGTGAAAACGCTATATATATATATATATATATATATATATATATATATATATATATA
>NW_023473494.1:0-3754 GCF_013731165.1 Rhagoletis pomonella
CTTTGAATTCCCTAGGTTATATTGCTGTGCAACTTACAACATGATTTGGAATGTACAGACAATTTTCCATATCTCTCTGTTCATGTGGTGCAGCGGTGTTAAGGTGGTGGTGATGTAGTTCTACGCCATGCACAAAGTCAGTAGCTCTGTGTAAATACAGAAGCTTTCGAATGGTTCATTGAGACACTTTTCCACATACACAGCTTGTAAACGTAAGGAGGGTCATCGTAAAAACTGTAATACAGGTTCGCCTTAATATTTAATTTGAAGTTGCCTTAAAATTACTTTAGATAATTTATGCCGTCAGTTATTTGTTTGAGTATACATATTTATGCAAATTGGAATACACATACAATATTTTAATTTAAAAGTTTTATAAATGTACTAACTGAAGACATGAATAAATAATGAAGGTGGTATGTCGCAAAATTACGATTCGAGAAAATTATATAAGTTTAAAGTTTCGCATAAAGATAAAAAATAGTGTGTTCAACACGTATGTAGTTTCTAAATTTTTCATAACAACAGCTGATTTACGGCTAAGAAATATTTATATGTATATAACATCTTCATCCATGCATAAAACAGCGAAAATCCCAAAATGGGACGTAAAACCTTCAATTACTCATTTCTTCAACTATACTCGTAAAAAAATATTTTTTTCACCTAAGCACCACCGAGATTTTTTCTAAATTTTTATTTTATTGTAAACATTTTCTCGACGGGAAGGCTTGCACTTAGCCAGCTGCCGTACTCCAGCATTAAGTCAGAATTAGTCCGGAAGATAGTACTGAAGATATTATTAATGTGTATACAGGAACGAATTCCGGCTATTTCTGACTAAATCGTGAGTAAGGAGAGAGGCTAATTACTGGGTACAGTGATGTGCTATAGAAATGTCGGCGCTTCAATAAAAAAATAGGTACATATATAACACTTTGTTTATTTTTTATACATTTATTTCAAACAACACGGAACAAATATTAGCAATTTTATGTTATGCAACTAAAAATACAAAAATAAATTAAAAATTTTGATACAAAATGTATGTATATTAATAAAATACGATGTTTATATGAAGCGAGTTCGCAGGCAACTTTTGGTTGAAAGCACACAGTCGCCTCCAGTTTGGAAAATTAACTTTTTTGTGATAAAGTCTAATATCTCGGGAAGAAGTAAGCTAGCAAAATAAGTTTAACAGTATTTTAAAGCTTTAAAGATGAAGAATTTAGGAAAAAATTATCGTTGGACAAAAAATTATCTTTACCTTCAAATTACTGTCAAATAAAAGGATTTTCATTTTTTTTCTTTTTTGACCTGAAAACATCATGCAATGATCATTGTAAAAACACATTGTGAAGATACTGTTTTAATGCATATATGTAAAAACACATTGTGAAGATAGGTTACTATCAATATAGAAGTATTACATATATGGTTTGAAGGTCTCATTGAGTAAAAAATTACCTTGACCTTAAGTACGAACCTCAAAAGTAAAATTTTTGAATTTGTTTCCTTTGTTTTTGACCTAAAAACTTCATGTAATAAACTTGAAAATAAAAAAATTAAAATGGAAATGGATTTATCGACACAAGTATAAAAAAAGTTTAAAACTTTTTACATGTCTCATTGCATACTGTTTTCAGGTCAAAAATTAAAAAAAAAATGAAAATCCTTTATTTTTGAGAGTAACTTGAAAGGTTAAGGTAAATTTTTGTCCAACGATACTTTTTTCCTAAATTCTTCATCTTTAAAGCTTTAAAATACTGTTAAATCAATTTCGTTAGCAGTACTCGCTTTTGAAATATTAGATTTTGTCAAAAAAGTTCATTTTCCACACGGCGCCTTCCAACTAATCGCTTATACAATAGAACTAAAAATATGACTTCATCGGAAAAACTAAATAAAGGAATATAATACCCAATCACATTGTTATTATAAAGGGAGATCATTTATTACGAAGAGACAAACCTGCCGCCATTTGCACAAAAATTTTTTTGGATTCTTATTTAAACATCTTTTCCTAAATTATAGTTTAAAAACACAATTTGCGATATTTTGCCCGTATCTAGCCTCTCTCGTTTTTCGTTAACTATTTGTCCAGCATGGGAAAATATTCGTTCACAAGGGACTGAAGTTGCCGAGATACATAGTCGGGTTTTAACAATTTGGTATAGCCTAGGGTAGGTAAGTTTTCTTTCTTTCCACCAGTGTAATATATCATTACTCATACCCTGAATATTTTTTCTTGGTAAAAGAGGCTCATTTAAATATTTGTCAACTTCTACAATTGCAGATGAAAGCTGGCAACTAGGACGTATATAATTTGTAGCCACGGTATCAATCGAATCCCATATAAACTTTTCACCCTCAGTTAGCAAAGAAGTCGTCTCTTCTCTTTGCACATTACTGGACTGATTTTGCTGCTCATTGGTGCTTGTCTCAAAATCAATTTCATTTTGAATAACAGTGTTTGCTACTTTCCTGTAAAGTGCTTGCAGCGCGTCATCATAATTTTTTTTGTTTATAAACCCGTAATTTTTTATACGCGGATCTAAAATAGTTGCTTGCGCTATAAGTTCGTTTTTCTCTAAATCTTTGAATCGCACATTTAGTTCATTTAGTAGCTTCAGAACTAATCTTTGTGCAGATGGTGTTAAGTCATCAAATTTATAAGCATTCAAATGTTTGTGTAATTGGCGTACGTATACTATTACTGATGAGGCACTGACATATTTTTCGCCGCTGATGGCATTTGTAATGTATTGAAAAACTTTCATTATTTCCATAGTTTGTTGTACTGCCTGCCATTCTTCATTTGTTAAGAGCTCAATATTAGTTAGTACTTCATCTCTCACTTGCCCAGATGACTGTACCACAGCTACAGTTGCAATTACGGCATCTTTCATTTTCAGAATTCGTTCTAGCATATCGAACGTTGAGTTCCATCGCGTGGGAACATCATTAATCAATTTTGTGACTGGTAGCTGCATTCGAGCCGTGGTGCCTTTCAGCTGTGAATATGCATGCGAGCTTTTTTTGAATAAACGCACGATTGCTTTTACTTTATCTAGAATAGTTTGCATTTCTTTTAAGCCCGACTGTGCAACTAAATTTAGGGTGTGCGCAAAACATCCCCAATGCCGCCACTGTCCTCCACGAACTGCTGCCTTCATATTAGCTGCGTTGTCAGTAACTACAGCTGTGACCTTATTATTCAACTCCCAATCTAGCAAAACCTCTTGCAGTTTTTTTGTTATATTATCTGCAGTATGACGCTCTGAATATGATACGCAGGTCAACAAATCCGACTCTAAACTCATGCGATTATTATCATCAGCAATGTAATGAGCTGTGACACCAATGAAATTGTCTTGGGCCCGAGAAGTCCATCCATCCATTGTCAAACATACAGCAAATGCTCTGCTTAAACGTGCTTTTACTGTCATCACAGTTTCATTGTAAATGGCTTGCATTAATGAGGACGACACAGTTTTCCTTGTGGGGAGTTTATAACTTGGATTAAGCATATGCACCAGAGTCTTGAACTCCGGGTCTTCAACGACGCTGAACGGATGGTACTCCCTAACAATCATTTTCACCACTTGCCGATCAATTTCCTTTTGTTTTTTTGTTGAAAGTGGTTTTTTTAAATAATCATCTATTCTTGACCTGCGTGGTGCGACAACTGGTGGTAGGGATTGTGGATCTGATGTTTGCACCTGAGGAGTGGAGTTGCCATTATTATCGTCCG
>NW_023473495.1:0-2207 GCF_013731165.1 Rhagoletis pomonella
AGCGCTATCAGAGCAAATCGATGACTCCACCTTCTGCTGCCTGAATGACGACGCCGCAATGGGACTCACAGGCACTTGCAGCAGCTCGCCTGACTTATCCATCGCAAGTGCAAACTTAATCAACTGCATCACATGGCGAGCCATGATCTCGTTGTCATCTGACCACCTTCCCGTCAACGACTTTATAGTCTCCGAGCGCCGTACATATGAGTCAAACCACGCCAACTGTGTCAATAAATTTCCATTGATTTTCGGGAAAGTGAAGACAATTGTGGGAATCTGTAGATAAATATAGAACAAAAATACACTTTGGACGGTTTTTCGAAATTGTTCTTAGTTTTTGTTTTTTTTTTGGTATTATAAGAATATTGCAGTTTTTGAGAGAAAAATTCGTAACTCGCGACCTATTTGATGAAATTTGATCAACCTTTTCGAGTACAAGCTCAGTTATAAATATAGGGCCAAGAAAGAAAGCGAATCTGTTCAAAAAAATAAATTATACGGTTAATAGTGAAAAATATAGGGCAGAAATCGAAGAAATTATGCAAAAAAATGAAAGCACAAACGAAGTGCTACCATATACTACCGCGGTACAAGCTACCATTAGAACGAAATCCGAAGATCCTATTTGGACCAAGCAATATCCGTACCCTATGTCGGATAACGACTTCATTAACAAAGAAATTAACAAACTTTTAGAAAATGAAATAATTCAACCCAGCAAAACTCCGTACAACTCTCCCATTTGGACAGTCGCTAAAAAAGGTACCGATGAACAAGGGAAACCTAAGAAATCGTTTTCTAAGACTGTGGAATACTTAGGGCATATAATTAAATACAACATGATCATAGTTGATCCTACAAAAATACAGACTATTAAAAATTTCCCTATTTCCACAACACTGAAGGAACTCAGATCCTTCCAAGGTCTCGCTAGTTATAATAGAAAATTTATACAGAATTCTGCAGCCGTCGTCATACTACTCACTACGTTCCTCAGAGGAGAGAACGGTGGCATATCAAAGAATCAAAGCGCAAAAATAAAAATCACCCTAGACGAACCTGCACTAGAAGCACTGAACAAAATAAAAGAGGAACTGCAAGCCCAGGTTGAACTCTTCCAACCAAACTTTAACAAACCTTTCGAATTAACCACAGATGCTAGCAATTACGCTATAGGAGCCGTATTGTCTCAAAACCAAAAACCCATATCATTTATTTCACGAACGCTCAGCGAAACAACAAAATTACTCCACGAATGAGAAAGAGTTACTCGCAAATGTGTGGTCACTACAGAAACTACGTAATTTCTTGTATGGTATAGCAGATTTAACAATTTACACTGACCATCAATCTTTAATCTTCATATCAGAAAAAAACCCCAATATAAAATTAAAAAGATGGGAAAATTTCATTGAAGAATATGGTGCAAAACTCGTTTACAAACCCGGACATCAGAACGTTGTCGCTGATGCACTTTCTCGCCAGCAAATAAACAACACTGTAAATTCTGATGACTCCCAACACTCAGCACAAAGCTCCCCAACACAAAAACTCAAACGAGTAAAGCAACCATTAAACTCCTTTAGAAATCAAATTATTGTAAAACAGTCAGATCAGAACCCCGTCGAAATATCCTCACAAAACATATTTTCTAACAGCCGACATACGCTTTTTTTTAACACCAAAACTGAATTGCTAGACAAACTAAAAATATAATTAGACCAAAGGTAACAAATGCTCTGCAAATAGACGAGCAAATATTATTTTACGTCGAAAACGACATTATCGACACATTTCCAACTGTATCGATTGTACTAGCGCAAAAATTGGTGGACGACATTATCGAAACCGAACAACAAGAACAAATCATACAAGGCACACACAGACGTGCTCACAAAAACTACAAAAATAACGCAAAGGAAATTTCGCTCAGATACTACTGGCCAAACATACGTGACGCTTGTAAAAAAGAAGTACAGATCTGCGAAATCTGCCTCACAAACAAGTATGAACGCCGACCAAATAAACAACCAATAGGTTCAGCACCAATACTGAACAAGGTCGGCGAATACATACACTTAGACTTAATATATACATTAGTTCAACCGACAAATACTCAAATTTCTGCCATTTGAGACAAATACCATCAAAAAAGGACACATACAAATACGTTGACGAGATACTATCACAAATATACCCAAACG
>NW_023473495.1:2307-3754 GCF_013731165.1 Rhagoletis pomonella
ATTTACTGGCATATGTGCACAACAAATATACAAGCGACTTCAACAAAACCAAGAGAGGGTTTTGCGATACCACAACCGTAATCGCAAACAGCTGAACTATAAAGAAGGAGACGTAATATATTCAAAAACGCATAGACGGAACAAAAACGTAAAAAAATACGCGAAACATATAGTCAAAAAAGACAACGGAGAAACAATAACGACCTATAAAAGAGTCATTATCCATATGGACAATATCAGAGTAAAGGCATGTACGGAATAGTATTTACCTTACTTTTCTCTATCGCACTCTGCGACAATATAATAGATTTAACCAATACAAAATATGTACTAGTAGAAACAGATCCTGTTTACATTTATAAGGATACAGCTTTCTTGTATCACATATCTAATCTTTCAAAAATAATCGCGCCATACGAAAGTATAATGAAATCATCATACAATCTAGAAAACCAACCCGAAACTAAAATTTTAGTGAACAAAATCGAAACTCTGAAAAATCAACTCATTCCAAATATTTATAGACGCAAAAGATCACTTAACTTTCTTGGCTCCGTGTTAAAATTCATCACTGGCACACCAGACCACGATGACCTTGTAGAAATCAAAACTTCACTTAATATGCTAATAGAAAATAATAATAAGCAAAAAACAATTAACTCACAGTTCGAAAGAATACTCGAAACCCTTGATCCCAAAGCATTAACCGAAAACATTGTTATATCAGAAGTTTATAATGAACTCCAATCAATAACGAACACTATAAATTTTGCGAAAACTAATAATTTTTATTCTGGCACATTAAATTTGAAAGATGTGTACGATGTTATAAACAATGAAAAGTTGGATCTTCCAATAATTAATATATTAGAATATGCCGACATTCATATCTGGTACCTACAACCAGCTATTATAACAATATACAAATATCCTATCCTTGAAACTAAATGTAGCCTATTTAATGTATATCCTTTAGCACATAAGCATGGTAAAATTAATTTAGACCCTAAGATCGCAAAATGTAACGATTATCAAAGAATGTCTAAATGTAGAAATTATATGGGTAACTTTATTTGTAAATCAGAACCCTCTGACAATTGTACTATAAAAATATTAGAAGACAAATCAGCCCAATGCGAAACAATCCTTGCAAATAATGCTCCACTCCGCATCCTAGAGAATGGATACATTTTGACAGATTACCAGCATACTTGGAACGACATGCATATATCAGGCTCTAAATTGATACACTTTAATGAATCCACAAACATCGATAATATCACGTATTACAATCATCAACGACAACTCAAAGAAATCATACATAATCAACATAGCGAAAAACTTGAAGTACTCCGCATCCTTTCCTCAAACTCAATCTACAAATTCAGCAATACCAAAAACTCTCAACATTTTTGATACCTATTGAAGAAAACCCAGTACAGACTAC
>NW_023473496.1:0-3754 GCF_013731165.1 Rhagoletis pomonella
TACGTGACTGCAGTGACAACCAAGCTGCACTTAAGGATTGACCGGCTAAGCAAAATTATAAAGAAAAAAATTAATTTAAGTAAAAGCAAAAATAAACTTAAGTAAAAATAATCAACAAAATGTTGAATTTGTATTTTAAAGAATTAACAAATAATTGTAAAGTATTTTTTGTTGATATTAAGTGACTTTTAGCTGAGAAAAATTAACAAACGAAAAACAAAAACAAATAAACAAAACGAAATAACGAAGATTATTGAGAATATTTTAAATAATTTAAGTGTAAGTTAATTAAGTTATTTAATTACCAAAAGAGCAGAAATTTGTTTTTTTTTTTTAAATCATGCTATACAAAACTACGTAAGTTATAAGCGATCAAATAAAAATACCCAGGTTGCGCAATTTCAACGTATACCTCAAAACGTATGTATGGTATAAAGAAGAGTGAAATATCTAGCTATGCTCTGTTTCTATTGAGTTAAAAGTTCAATTTATGAATGAAATTACCCATATTTTTAACTTTTTTTTTAAATTTATTTATGTTTATACTATATTCTAACAATCTTTATCTTAATTTGATTTTACTATGTTGTCGAAATAATTATGTGTTCTACTTTGACGCTTATTCAGTTTAGGATCGGTTTCTCTTATGAGAAACCAGCAGTACTCACCCATCATTGCGACGTCCCAGAATCCTTGATATCGATTCTCAATTAATTTCATTTGCTGATGAAACCTTTCGCCATGTTCATCACTTTCGTCGCCAAGATTTGCCGGAAAAAAGCTCAAATGTGAGTGGAGAAATTGAATTTTTAAAGACATATTTACGCCCATTTTCGCATAATTATTGATTAGGTCGTTCACTATCTGCTCGTAGTTAGGGCTTTTGTGTCTACCGAGAAAAGAAGCAACGACCTTATTGTTGTTATTGTTGATCAACTTTCTTATTTGTGGTCCAACAAAAATACCTTCCTTTATCTTGGCTTGAGAAATATCTGGAAAAACTGTTTTCAAATAGTCGAATGCTTCGCCTTCTTTGTCCAAAGCCTTAACAAAGTTTTTAATGAGACCGAGCTTGATGTGTAAGGGTGGAAGTATGATTTTCTCTTTCTTGACAAGAGGGGTGTATTTGATGTTATCCACACCAACGGTAAACTCGACTCTTTCCGGCCAATCCTTTCTGACGTAGTGGTCCTTACGAGCTCGGCTATCCCACTTGCAGAGGAAGCAGCAGTGCTTGGTGTAGCCACTTTGTAGACCGCATAGCATTGCAACGACTTTGAGATCAGAACATATTTTCCAATCATGCTCTTCATATTTGATAAATTTGAGTATTTTTTGCATTTCCTCGTAGGTTTCCTGCATGTGCAATCGGGATAGAAGGCTTTTTGTTACCAATATGCAATAATACAGCCTTCAAACTCAGTTTATTGCCGTCTATGAACAATCGCCACTCTTTTGAATCATATGTTTGACCAAACTCTTTGAATAAACCAGGGATGTCGTTGCAGTAGCATATACTGTCTTTCTTGGTATAGTGTTTGGAAAATGGTTCGTGACGAGTTCTACTATATGTCACCTTAACATCGGATGACACAAATTTAAATTGTTGCATACGAGAAGTGTGGATCTCGGCCTTTTCCATGGATAGTTCCAAATCTCTTATCCAATCATTAAGTTGTGCTTGTGACAAAACGTTTCTTTCGTTTTCCATGCGAAATTCAGTACAACTTGATCCCCCGCACTCAGATGTTACTGTTGATAATGGAACTGGATCCGCAACTGCCGTTGAATGTAGTACTGGTAATGTCACTGTAGGTACGCTAGCATAGGTTACTCCTCTTGATCTTCCAACGCCAAGTACTTTTGTTTGACAAATATAACACTCTATTGAATGGCAAGTAGGTTCTCTCCATATCATTGGTGTATCAAATTTTGTTTGTTGTCCTGATTCCCACTGAATCAATTCTACTCGACACGATGTACACAAAGTGTTCGGTGTCCATGGTTTTTCAGCATTTTTAGGCTCAATTCCAAAATACTTGGAGTATAAAGTTTTGATATGATCTGAGAACACTCGTCGTCGCCTTATGATAGTATATTGGCCACACATGAAACTGAACATATCTGGATCCTTATTACACTCAAATTCTCGCGTCCTTTTACTCATTTTATTTTTTTTAATAAATCACGGTTTTGAAATTAGACTTATGAACTGAACTATCTCCGGCGAGCCTTGAAGATGTTATGAAGTTTCAAAGCGCATTAACTCATATTTATACTCGGAACAAGAATAAAATTGAAAAAATCAAATCTTACCTAGACAGAAAGGTTCCTTTTTATAACAAGTCGGGAAAAGAAAATACTACCTGTTTTAGATGTAGGCTTTAGAAATTTTCTGTGTCTTATAATTTTGAAAATCTACCTGCATACTTACCCATAACTGACGGAAATACATGTTTATAACTACATGCCTACAGCAGGTTTCGAACCCAACCACTCTTCCTTTCGATGCAACCACTCTACCTACTATAATACAATTCGAGTATTAAAAGTACTATTTGATTTATTTAAAGAAAAAGTGTTATCATTGTTATGGTGTTATTCGTTTATCCGGATAATATCTCACTTGCACTTTATACCTTTAATATATGTATGTATGTATAGGTACATTGAAGTTGTGCAACCTGGGTATTTTTATTTGATCGCTTATAACTTACGTAGTTTTGCATCGATTTTCTTCGATGATAGCTTATTTTTTTTGTAATACAACAGAGCTTAGGGAGAAAAAAAAAATCTTCAAAAAAAAAAAAGGTTTTCGAGATCCTTCCCCGCAAAGTACATTTTTTTTTATATTTTTACAAAAAAAATTGAAAAAATCGGTAATGATTGTTCGTTATCTTTGAATCTACAGGGCCTAGCAAAAAGTGTTGTATGCACAGTTTATAGAAAATTTTATTACCTTTTAAAAGCTTCAAACCGTTTTCGAATTGCTTAATTCGTTCTTGAGATATATATGATAAAGTGGACCCAATTTTTTTTTTTTGCAAAAACGGTTAATTGCAAATATCTCAAAAACGGTACCATAGAATTAAAAATAACCTTGATTTTCGGAATCAGGGGGTGATTTTACATAAGAATTTCATAACGGCGTTTCTGGTAAAGAGAAAAAGTTGAAATTTGTGGTCCAGTGGAATCAAACGCTAGTTTCCAGTTGACAGTAGCTTTAAAAAACTATTTATTAAAGAGAACAGTATTAACAAACAATTCAATTACTGGGAAATATTTTTCTTACTTTGGTTTTCCGATACATAAATAAAGTTTAATATGCAAATAAAATGGTAGTTAAATTCAATTTCAGCTATCGTAGCGTTGGTGTACATACACGCGGAAGATTGTATTTTAATTGTCAATTTAAGGTTCCCACACTTTCACTTCTCGTTTTAATAATAAGGCGGTGTTGCAACAACTATGATTACTGGACCGTGCTATAATTTCCAGGCAATAGTCTCATGCGATTATCGATTATATTCTCTGTTGTTTGTGTGAAATATTTTGTTTTTTGTCAGTATTTTTCTCTTAATCAAAATGTGTTGAAATAAAAGTGAAGATAAAAAAATATTTTGCCAGAATCAACATCAATAGGCCATCTGAATACGCCATTTCGGATTGGCTGGCCAAAGTCAAATAAGAATGAAAGTAAAAGGTTTTTAATGAAAAGAAAATGAAGGAAAAGCATTTTGGTTTTATTTTTGTG
>NW_023473497.1:0-3754 GCF_013731165.1 Rhagoletis pomonella
TTCATTACAGTTGTATAAAGTTTTGTATGTTCTTTTTAATTTATTTTCTTCTTTAAACTTTTAGATTTTGGTGTTTATTTTTTTCTTTTTTCAATATAGATTTCTTTTAATTTTAGGATTTTTAAAAGGAAATAATTTTGTATTAATAAAAAGCATAGTATTCATTTTAAAGCAACAAAATCTCAAAATTAAAAGCAAACTAGATTAGACTAACGAAAAAGATTTAGATAAAAAAAATAAATTTTGTTAAAATAAGCCAAATAAAAAAAAACAATCAAAAGATTCCGCTGCCTTAAATCTCTCGAGTGGAACGTCGGTACCCTGCTCACTCGACAATTGCGACTGTTGAGGCAGCGTACGAAAAATTATATAAGTAAATACTTATTTTTATATTTTATTTCAAACTGAAATAGAAATGTGAGTGATCATTAGTTACATATGTAAGTGCTCGTTAGTATGGCCCCTATTGTGAATTGTATTCGATCATCGAATGTGAATGAATCAAAATTAAAAGCAAACTAGATTAGAATAACGAAAAAGATTTAAATAAAAAAAATAAATTTTTTTAAAATAAGCCAAATAAAAAAAAACAATCAAAAGATTCCGCTGCCTTAAATCTCTCGAGTGGAACGTCAGTACCCTGCTCACTCGACAATTGCGACTGTTGAGGCAGCGTACGAAAAATTATATAAGTAAATACTTATTTTTATATTTTATTTCTAACTGAAATAGAAATATGAGTGATCATTAGTTACATATGTAAGTGCTCGTTAGTATGACCCCTATTATGAATTGTATTCGATCATCGAATGTGGTAGAATGTGCTGACCGAACGGATTTTCATTTGGTATTATGGCACTAATTCAATGAAGAATAGCACTATTGTGAATCTCGCTCGTTTAGGTTGTTCACAATAGTATATTTTTCACCACTGATAAGCTTTCTTTATAAATCGAGCAAACTAAATATTGTGCTTATACATATGTAAATTAATAAAAACTTGGTAAAAAATGAGTACAGCGGAGTTCTGGTTCGACGATTCGTCAGAGGATGATAACTTAGTAAACTGGCCAGGAGTAGAAAATGTTTAAGAGAA
The DNA here is from genome assembly GCF_013731165.1 of Rhagoletis pomonella. Taxonomy (NCBI): domain Eukaryota; kingdom Metazoa; phylum Arthropoda; class Insecta; order Diptera; family Tephritidae; genus Rhagoletis; species Rhagoletis pomonella. The sequence continues at coordinate 1,097 of NW_023473497.1, forward strand.
TTTAAGTGTAGTCTTTCGAATATATTTTGACATACAATTTTTTTGGGAAATTTATCTACAGATTCATTAAAAACTTCCGACTGTCTAAAGAGGCGATTGTAGGCGCGCTGTCCGCTACACGAATCCTGCTGCAGCAATGCTCTCGAGCCAAATCTATTTAAAACATTTTAAAACTATCAACAACTCTACGATTTTGTTCTCAGAGATCGTCCCAACTGAGTATTGTGATTTTCTGGGCAACTAGCCTTTCGAGTTTGGATTTAATATTTGTGATGTCATACTTGCACGAAACTAATAAAAATTGTTAAAAATTTGTGTCTAGCCACCAAAAAGTAAGAAAACCAACGCAAAATCATATATTTTTCACAACACTTCTAACACTTTGCTACAGCATCGAAAGCAAAATCCGTTCGACAGAAAATTCGATGCTCAACAAAAATTTCAACACGGTTGCATAGCTCATACGTACGTACGAATTTCACATTCAATCTTCGATAACCAGCGTAGATCAAAAATCGGATGCAACCCATAATAAGGGGCTATAACTTTCCAGGACTTTTCCAAATCTAAGACATCGCCCTAAAAATATAGGAAAATAGATGATGAAGTGAACAATTTCTCATTCAGCTGTTTATTTTTTTATGAATTTCAAAGCAGCTACATTCCCAATTCAATTACATCAGTTTCACTTTTTATGACAAGCTAACAATACATTTATTCCATAAGTTTACATATATGTATGTATGTATGCTTGCATTGTACATTAAGTACTTTCATGCAATTGCATGCTAGTGTACGTGTGTATGTGTGCTTTCAAAGACCCTTTTATTTGCCACTCCAGCTATTTATTACGCTTATCGTTTACAGCGTTGGCAGCTGCATTAGGGTGTTCTCTAACGAAATTGTTGCACCAACAATGGCTACACTAATTGAATTTTCATGGAACAATGTCGATTGGCTCAGCATCGGAATGCATTAGTTGGCTTTATGTTGCTGTTGTAAACATTAGCACAGGGTAGATGGGAGGAAGAGATTGTGGACATAGAAACATGGAAAAATTTCAAAGTAGTGCGCAATTTTATTGGTTTTTTATGCTTCTGACAGGCTTTTACTTTTTGTGTGTTTTTTCTATATCACTCACGACAGCGAAAGTGATGTACAAGTTTTTATTGCTTATTGAATTTTCTTTGGCGCCTTTATGGCCGTATTTGGATTTGAGTGTTATTGAAGATAAATTGAAATTCCATTTTGTATTTTTTTTAAGTACTTAGCTAACAGTTAGTTTTTTCCCAAAAATTTAATATGATTACCATATTGCAGTATCAGGCATTTTTCAACATAATAATTGGGAAAATATGTTGAGAGAAGAGACAGGGCAAAATAACACAAGCCAAAAGAATGCTGTTTTCTGTAACTCGTAACATAACCTGCACTAGTCAGAGTAAAATGACTCTAGTGGCCGGTAAGAAAACCTGTAACAAAACATGTCTTAATTCGGCCAAGTAAGTTGCAGGATTGCTTCGGTTCTCCATGTTGATAGCCTGTATATTAATTACCTTCTGTATTTGTCCAGTAAAAATTGCGCTTCCTTATTCATCCCTCTACAATATTTTAGCTTAACGAAATTCCATTGCATACGAAAAGTATGTTCACACAGGCTACTAATCAAGCAATTAGCCAAGCTTTCTGCATTAAAGCACTAATTGAGCCTGATTTACCAAACAAAATTTGAATTCTTAATTGCTCAATTAGTACTTAATTGAGTTCTAATTGAATGAGTTGTTTCATGCAACACTGCTGTGTATGTTTACTTTTGCCTTTGAGATATGTTTATTGAGCAAATAGCACTCAGCTGTTTGTTTCTGGTACTCTTTTACACCTGATATTCGATTAGGTATGGAATATTTAATTTTAAAACTGTTACTAATTTACGGAAAAACTTTACCTAAAAGTAGATAAATGTACCTATAAAGTGAGTATAAAAATTTGCTAAGTATATATTCAAGAAAATCACAGGATAACCTTTCCATTCGATGTCAACTTCTGCACTCACATTAAATAAATTTGGCTGTAAAAAGAATCTTTTCAAGACAAAACTATGTTTCTGAAAAGCTGAATTCCTTTGCTCCGAGTTCTTTCACCTGACGTTTTTAAAAGAAATATTATTTTTTATCATTTAAATACCCCTTCATAAAGGAGAGCGGTTATTGGACAAGTTACCCACACCATAAAATACGTTGAAATGTGATTTCAAATAAGAACTGATTTTCTGAAAATTTATTTAAGTATGTTCTAAATGTAGCTAAAATGGTGTATTTGTACCGAATATACTTTCAAACAGAATAGAGATACGATGTATTAACTTTTCCATCACTGTAGCTTATCGAGCAGCTAATTGCGTTGGTTAATTGACTCAAATAAATTCCAGTCTAAACTTAGTGAAATGCATTTTATTAGTCGTATGAATCCCTGTGCAGCCCTTTTCATTGCGAGAATATGCTACTTCGGTGCGTAAACATGACTCCACTATGTCACGGAACACAAATGAAGAAAGCCCGGTTCTTATATGTTACGAGTGTTAAAAACTGAAATCAATCTTCTTCTTCTTCTTCTTCTTCTTCTTCTTCTTCTTCTTCTTCTTCTTCTTCTTCTTCTTCT
>NW_023473498.1:0-3753 GCF_013731165.1 Rhagoletis pomonella
ACAGACGGCAGCGTTGATCCGGATCAACTCGGGAATTAACTGCAGTTAATCCGGATTAATTCCTAGTTAATCCCGATCAACTCGGGAATTAACTGCAGTTGATCCGGATTAAGTCCCAAATATTCCCGATCAACGCTGCCGTCTATTTAAGCTTTTAGGCGCAATTGTTTTGTTAGCTAAAAAAATGCTTTAAGCAAGATCTTATATATATATAAATTAAATATATCTCTTTCATATCACATATCTTCATTTGTTAATATAAAAAGAAAGAAGATCTCAATGTAGTTTAAAATACACTGTTTAAAAAACTAAATTTGATTTATTTAAGGAAATTTTTATGAATTTTACTGAAAGGACTTTAAATACACTCTTTTTTTTTGTTTATTTGCGCATATTAAGAAAGGTAACCATTTTCCTCTTTTAATGTGTGCAAATTTTCACACCGTGTAATAAAATTAAACACTGCCTGTTTACTTTAACATACCAAATTTGTCGCAGAGCGCAAAATAACACATAAAATGTTTAAAATAGAGTAAATGTAAGCCCCTAATGTTTATTATTTGTAGGAAATGTATTTTTGGTTTCAAAATTTTTGCAACTTCCCAGCAAACACAGTTTCAAACGTTTGAGAAAAATGTATTTCTCAATTTGATATCAAATGTTTTTCTCAAATAATTCTCAAATTGAAAACGAGGTTTAAATTTTACATTTAAAATTCATTTGAGGTTGATTTGAAGAAAGATGGCAAGTGTCAAACGATATAAAGATGCGCAGTTAAATCAAAAATCGTAAGAATTAAATTAAGATCAATTGAAAAAAAAAACAATGAATAGAAAAAAATTTTCAAAGAGAAAGCCCACAAATAGTGGATTTGATGTTTGCGCGGATTGAAGAAGCTGCAGCCTTTCAAGACGAATTTATTATAAATTACTTTATCTTAATTATTTCTTTTGCTATGTACACACATATGTACATCGCGAAGAAAAAATAAATAAGAAATATACATTTCCTATAAAAAATTTTATTTCCACATTTGAAGTACAATTGATAAATAACCTTTGAAATTGATTTGAGAGTTAACGATATTCTCAAATGGAGATCAAACTCCCCTTTTTATTGAGAAAGCTGTAATTTTCAAATCAATATCAAATCATTTTCAAACGTTTGACATTTGAGAAAGGCTATGATTTCAAATCATTCTCAAATGTATATCAAATCTAATTGTTTGCTGGGTTTAAACATTTCATGTGTATATTTATGTGTATATTTTAAAGATCTCAAGTTCAAAATCTTATACGTATGTATATTTATACAGATTCCTGTTGAAAAATAGATATTTTTCAGTAGTAGTTTTACACACACTTTTCATAGTGTACAGGTACAAATGTAACATATTAATTACTATTTTTATACCCGAGCGCACTTGTGCACAAGGGTATATTAATTTTGTTCACATAACGGTTGTTTGTAACAGCCAAAACGAATCGAGATAGATATAGACAAATGTATACATAAATGATCAGGATGAAAAAAGAAATCGATTAAGCCATGTCTGTCTGTCCGTCCGTCTGTCCGTCTGTCCGTGTACACGATAACTCGAGCAAAAATTGAGATATCTCAACGAAATTTGGTATGTAGGTTTCCCTTAATCCAAGGTAGGTTGGTATTGAAAATGGGCGAAATCGGACTTTAACCACGCCCACTTCCCATATAACGGTAATTTCCAGAAATACGAAAACTGCGATATTTTAGTAACTACTGAAGATAATTCACTCAAAATTGATAGTTATAATAAGTTTTAGACGGAAAATAAGAATATTATAAATTTTTGGAAAATGGGCGTAGCCACGCCCAGTTATGGTTACATGTGTATATCTTGGTAACCGCTGCACCAATTTGTACCAAACTCGGTATGGTTATTGTACTTGCCACGTGTAAGCAAAACGTTGAAAATTATTGAAATCGGACTAAAATAACGGCCGATTCTCATATAACGGTAAATTTAAGAAATGCTTGAAACTTCAATATTTCGAAATTGAAGGACGCTAATTTACTCAAAATTGATACACCTCGGCTTACCATCTAGCGGAAGGTTTCGGAAGGGTGAAAAAACATATATTTAATACTTGCGCCGGGTATTTAATGTTCGGCTCCGCCCGAACTTAGACTTTCATACTTGTTTATACTAACTTTGCAAAATACTTACGTATAAAAGATGTAATTTAGAAATTGAAATTACAAATGTTTGATTTTATGAAATATAAAAATATCTATACACGTATTCCAAGTCCTTAGGATGGGTTAAATTATGTCTTTTTCTTCAAAATGTTTGGTTTTCTTAAAAACTATGAATGGATACGTAAAAAAAAATGGATACATTTTTGGCTTGGTCGGTGATACATTTTCTTGGGACGGCGCGGCAACACTGATTGTAAATTGTTTGCTGTACAATAAAGTTAATTGTACTACAATTTGGTCAACGTGAGCACTTATTTAACAATCCAGCGATACGAGCCCGAGTATATTTGGGAAATCCCTCAAGGCTTCGAGGATAATCGTAACAATTGGTGTCAGAAGTGGAATTGTTAAATAAATCTCGAAGGATAAACTACTGAAAATGGCAAAAATTCAGGACTTAAAGATTGAGGAGCTGAAACAGGAGTTGGAAAAGCGTAATTTGGCCACCTCGGGAAGAAAAGTGGAATTGTTATCCCGGTTTCGGGAGGCTATGGAAGCTGAAGGCATCGACGTGGACAAATACGACTTCCAGCGTAAACCCGACGATGCATCCGCAAAGGACGAAGAGAGGGATGAGGCTGCTTGTTCGTCGAAGGATGTGCAGCAGACATCCGGGAAGGTTGAAGAACAGCAAAAGGCTCTTAGTTCATCAACAGCTATAGACATGAACACGTTATTGGCTGCCATGTCACAGCTGTCGTCACAGATGCAAGCGCTGGAGACACGTATATCTTCCGAGGTATCAGCGCAGGTGTCATCCCGGTTAGAAACTCAGCTACAGGCACAGGAGGCACGCATATCATCACAGCTGGAAACACAGGATGAGAAAATTACACAAATACAGGACAAACTTGAAGAGAGACAGGAGAAAGTCGAAGCAAAGGTAGACGAATTGGTCGTCTTCGTGATTTACAGTTTATTCGTCCAGCTACTTCGACGAACGCTCCCAAGGTAAAAACCCCATCCTTTGACGGCACGATTCCCTTCCAGGTCTTTAAGCTCCAGTTCGAAAAAACGGCTGCAGCAAATCACTGGAGCATGGAGGATAAATCCGCTGCACTGTTCGTTGCATTAAAAGGACCTGCAGCGGAAATATTGCAGACTATTCCTGATTCTGAAAGGAACAGTTACGATGCGTTAATGGTTGCAGTGGAAAGACGTTATGGCACAGGAGACAGATTTACCAGATGGAGCTGGAGAATCGCTGCCAAAAAGCCAATGAGACTCTACAAGAATTCGCTTCGGAGATCGGCTCACTTAGCTATTGGAGACGCATCTGGTGAACACTTTGAAAGGGTAAAGATCCCGGGGTTCATCAACGGAATGCGAGACATGTATACCAAGTGCGAGACGTATGCAAATCCAAAGCCAACATTTGCTAAAACGGTCTCGTATGCTCAGACACGTGAAACGGCGGCGCTCCTAAGTAGACCAGCCTACAAAGCCCATCGAGTAGAAGTGGAGACAACTGACGTGATGAACGAGATCCTGAAAACACTCAAGTCGATGGCAGAG
>NW_023473499.1:0-3753 GCF_013731165.1 Rhagoletis pomonella
ATAATCCTCCACATCGTTGGCACGCACCATACAAATGTATATGTATATATGTGTGTATATAATACAGTGATTTCCCCATATTCCACTTACATATTAAAATCAAATTCCCTTAAAAAACAAAAGTAAATAAGCTCATATAAGCTACGAAAATTTACATGAGAATTCATCCCAGCAAACATTTAATTAAAATCACACATACATATATACATAAATACAGTGGTGCAAAATAAGCCCTCCCATAAATAGATATTATTGCATATACATTTAATACATTACATAATAATAAGGGCTATTAAGATAGAGGCAAAATCGGCACACATACACATATTTATACGGTGCAGTGCGGGTACAGTGAAACGGTCACCTTATATCCCTCACTAGACCCACAAAAAAAAAATAAAAATAAAATACAATAAAATAAAAGTTCTCCAGCGATTTTATCAGTAGCACGTATCAAAGTGCAAACACCCTTTTTTATATATCGTGGCATTCGCAATTACGTAATTGGCTTTCATTGCGTTAATTTAGCAAGAATCATTAAAAATATATCTACATATATATATATGTCACCTGGTCTACGGAAAGGGGGCTTAGGTGTCAAAAAATCAATTTTCACTTTTTGGTTGATTCGGATGGAAGATGAGATGAAAATCCTAACTTGCTTAGAAGTGTACTAAAAATGTAGAGAAAGAAGAGTAAAAATACGACAAAATATAATTTATTTATATATTATTTATATTTATAATATTCCGACCAACAACAACACTTACTGGACCAACAACAACACTTACTGGACGTCCGGCGCGGAGAACAATTAACGAGATAATGAGAAACTGACGAAACGAGTTGCTTACTTTTGACAGCTTTTTCACAGAAAACTAGTTTTCGTACGTAAGCTCCCTTTTCGTAGACCAGGTCACATATAGCGAAACCCTCCATTTACGTTCAGTCACAAGAACTCGAGTTTAGACCGGCAGTAGATTTTTTTTGTCTCTTCTCTCTTTGATCTCCATCTCGTAAATAGAATTTAAAGTCATCTCGTTAATGCTTGCCGCACCTCATAGTGACGCTAAATCGAAAAGTCCAAAAATGAGTGATGATGGGAAGCAACAAGGAACTTCCGCTGAATCTCAACGCGCTACGCGTGCAGGCGGAAGGTCCAATAAGAAACCCAAACAGTCAGTCGTAGCCCCTAAATTTATCTCTGAGACAGACAATTTAATGGATTACTGTACCCGATTCAGTACAACTCAAATCCAAGACAATACTGAGTCTGCACTAAAAATTAAAGACAAGAACATTGATAATTTTTGGAATCGAGTACAAAGCGCATATGATTTAGTAATAGAGACTGAGGAGCAGGACCTTCCCGAGGACTTCAAAGCCTCCGCTTATAATAAATACAGGTCATGCCTCATAACGTATGAAGATACGAAAGCCCAGATTGGTGATGAACTCCTGCTTCTTAATCAAGTCAGCAATACCACGCCTACTCCCAATATGTCTCAACCCCTGGAAAACACTAGCTTCGGCTTAAAGGTCCCACCGTGCGATACGGAAACATTTTATGGGGGTTATGAGCAATGGCCGTCTTTTCGTGACATGTTCACGGCGGTATATACTAATCACCCAAAACTCACAAAAGCTCAGAAATTGTATCATCTCCGGTACAAGACTCAAGGCAAAGCCGGCCAACTAGTGAAACAATTCCCACTGAGCGATGATAATTTTGATCTGGCATGGGAAGCCTTACGGTCTCGCTATGAGAATAAAGGAGTATTAGTTGACAACCAAATACGTATTCTCATGAATTTAAAATCTATTCAAGTGGAGAACAGTGAAGATATTCAAAAGCTCCAATCATCAGTGAATAACTGTCTCCAAATTCTCGCCACCCAACAAGTCTCCACAGAGAGCTGGGACCCCGTAATAATTTACCTCGTCACCTCAAAACTTCCTGAGAACACAGTAGCTCTGTGGGAGCAATCTCTCAGTTCCAGGAAAGACCTTCCGAACTGGTCCCAAATGAACCAGTTCCTAACCACTCGATATGAGGTGGTCGAAAGGGTTGATCAATGGCGCCCAGCCTAACCAAGACCCAATCCCCAAAATTCCATTTCATTTAGAACCACTCAACCGCACAACAGACCCCCCTTCAAACCTTCTCACTTTCAACAGTCGCATAATAAATCATCGACGCAAGTCCAATCGCATGTGACAGAACATCGTACGATGTATAAATGTTCCATGTGCAAAGATTCCTCGCACTCATTGTGGAACTGCCACAGGTTCCGTAAATTGTCGGTTCAGGATCGCAGAAAATTCGTAAGAGAAAACAACATGTGCTTTAACTGCCTCTCTCAGTCACACTCCCTGAAAGATTGTCCAAGTACTCAAACCTGCTCCAATTGTCGAGAAACACACAACTCAGTGCTGCACTATAGCACAGCCCCTCCGCCAAAAAGGCAAGACTCTCGAGTACAAAGGACCACATCGCAGGTAGCCATGACTGATATGCCAAACCCCAACCTGCAAGCCCCACAAGAAACGGAAGAACAAGATGATTTACCGTCAAGATCTAATGGAACCAGAGTACAATCGTACTACTCTGAAAATGAGAGCAAAGTCCTTCTCCCTACAGCGATAGTCTCAGTAGAACAGAGAGGAGAACTCTTTAAACTGCGAGCTCTCATCGATCAGGGCTCAGAACGGAGCTTCATATCTTCTAAGGCCCAAAACAAACTGAGATTACCATGTCAAAGCTCGAACTTTGAAATCTCCGGCATGGGTGGGACAGTAGTTCAGACTTCGAACAAAATCTGTTCTCTTGTCTTAGTCTCCTCCGACTTTGCTACGAAAGTCACCGCTCAAGCAATTGTGCTACCCCAACTAACTAAAATACTCCCAAGATTCCAGCCAACTCGCGAACAACGCGAGAAGTGGTCTCATATTAAGCTAGCAGACCCCAATTGTCATTCCCCGTCTCAAATCGACCTAGTGATAGGCAGCGATCTCATCCCGCAAATCATGCTTGAAGGCATTGAACATATCTCAAAAAACTGTTAGCACAAAATACCATTTTTGGCTGGATTTTGAGCGGTCAAATCCCTAATCATGTGGTATCTTTCTCCACTCAAGTGGAACAAACTACTGGAATCCCAACTACGAAAGTTCTGGGAAGTAGAAGAAGTTCCGACACCCAACCTCATGAGTCCTGAAGATAAGCTATGCGAGGAGTTATACCAATCCACTACATCGCGCACGCCTGAAGGTCGCTACGTAGTCCGGCTCCCTTTCAAGTCAGGTTTCCCGAAGGAAATATCTCTAGGTCAATCTCGCACCACAGCTCTCCAGCAATTTTTCAGTATGGAGAGAAGTCTTCAGAAAAAAGCCGACCTAAAACCCCTGTATGATAATGTCTTAGGGGAATATCTCACCCTAAATCATATGGAAGAAACAACTTCCTATGAAAAAATCCTCAGAAGGAAAATATTATTCCTTCTATCTCCCCCACCACGCGGTGGTCAAACCCGAAAAGAGAACCACCAAGGTACGTGTCGTATTTAATGCATCACGAAGATCAGGTTCCGGACTCTCTCTTAATGATGTTCTCTATACCGGACCAATACTTCAACCCGATCTGATGCTATTAATCCTCAAATGGCGCACGTATCAGTTTGTGTTCAATGGCGATGTAGAAAAAATGTATCGTCAGATACTTTTACATAAAGACCACCAGAATTACCAGAGAAT